>NW_021619243.1:143472-177558 GCF_004785775.1 Grammomys surdaster | reverse complement strand
GAGAGAGAGAGAGAGAGGGAGAGGGAGAGGGAGAGAGAGAGAGGGAGGGAGGGAGGGAGGGAGGGAGGGAGGGAGAGAGAGAGAGAGAGAGAGAGAGAGAGAGAGAGAGAGAGAGAGAGAGAGAGCGCGAGCTCTAGCACGTTTGAAAACAGTTCTTTTATATCAAAGCCAGGCTCTTACCTGGCTGTTGCTAGGTAACTGTTGGGCGGATCATCAAGGAAATGATCATTACTGATGAATGTTTGTTCCTACATAACATTGACAGAGATCTTTGAGATTGTTCCAACATTACAATAATAAAAATAAAAAGGGTGTATTAACACTTGGGAAAGAACAGAATAACAAAACAGTATAATCAGAAACTTTTTTTTTTTTTTGGTTTTGGTTTTCGAGACAGGGTTTCTCTGTGTAGCCCTGGCTGTCTGGAACTCACTCTGTAGACTATAATCAGAAACTTAACCACAAAGAAACTAGACTGCCTTATAATCCAACACCAAAACTCCACCTATTGCAGTCAGAGTAGCCCATGCCTTCAATTCAGCAGTCAGAAGGTGTAGACTGGCAGATTTATGTGAGTTCTGGACCAGCTTGGTCTACATGCCAAGTTCTAGCCAAAGAAAGTTGCTTAAAGAGATTCGATTTAAAAAAAAATGCAATAAAACGCACCAAAATCATCACCGCTGCAGGGCCCACACAAGCATCAGTGTTCTTAACGGAAGCTTCTGGCCTGCAGGGCAGAGCCTTTGGCGGAGATGCTCCAGACCGATCTGCCCAGGGGGCTCTAAGAGGGGTCAATCTCAGGTTTCAGAAGACTACAGGACGCTGGCTGTCCCACTACCAACCCGCCTCAACCCCAGGAAAGATGACCACAGCCAACTCGGTTGGATGCCCTACTCCATCAGGGATGGCTGCTACTCGCTTACATAACCGTGGCGCGGTTCCGCGCCGTCCTCATTGCTCCGCACAGCGGGCCCACGGCACACTGTACTCGGGTCCACTCCGTACGTCTCAAAACAGAACACTGAGCATTGCCTGCAGGGAAGACCCGCCTCCTATCTGTGCTTCTGAGGGAACCGCATGTCCCGATGCTCTGATTGGCTAAAGAGGCGTGAGTGACGGAAGTTCCCTTTGGTGGAAAGGAGAGCCTAAAAGGATAGGGAGAGACACAATCCTTTCCAGTCTTGTGTTCTGCTAAAGGATGCTGACCTGGTGCAGATCCAGGGAGATTTGCATTTAAGCAATATTGTGTAGTGGGCAGTGCACTTGAGCGACCTTGTTCTCTGAAGCAAAGAGTGTCTACTAAGTGCAAGAAGACAGCCGAGCCAGCCAGCTCTGGGAGGAAGAAACACTCCTGTGTAAATGTAGATCTCACCGGAGCTCGCTCCGGTCCGCACTTAGGGCAGAAGGCAGGGCTGGGAATGACAGGCTGTACTGGTCCCTTCAGCCAATTGCAGCCTAAAGTTGTTGTCACTCAAACATTGCTAGCCAATCAGAGGTTCCAAGTAGGCAGTCCTGTCGAGCGCCAGCGGGAGGCGGGATTTCTTGGCCGCCATGCTACCTGCTAGTCTCTAAGGCTGAGTAGTGGCTTTGGAGACGCTGCTCTGTATGGAGAGCAATGGAAAATTATGAGAAGAGCGCGGGTGAGCCTGGAAGCCGAGCTATGGTGAGCAAGGGACCCTTGTCCCCAGATGGGTTGGATCCGATGTGGTGGATCCTCACGGGGTTGGGGCAGGGCTTTCAGTACTGGAACCAGGATTTCCCCTCCCCACACCCCATCCCCAATGCCCCGTAGGGCCACGGGACTTGATAAGCTCTATCCAGCACAAGGAAGGCTTCAATGTTGGTGATGTCACTTGCCTGTGTGCGAGCACTGGTAGGGGTGTTGGCATTGCACCTGAAAGCAGCACATTGCTAATCTTAAGACCCTCTAGGTTTTCTGTGTTCTGTTCTAGAAGTTCTGAATGGTGCAGGTTATATTTAGATTTAGGACCCACTTAGTAAAATTTTATTCATTTTTATCCATTTACAATCTTTTGGGAGAGCATTCTCTTTGTTTTAAATACATATTTATTTATTGAGGGGGGGCAAGTGGAAGCGAGAGGACACCTTGTGTGAATAGGTTCTCCCACTGTGTTGGCCCAGGATTTGAGGGCAGCAGTCTTGGAGATAGTTACCTTTACTGGGCCTTTCCAGTCCCTATCCTATTTTAACCTTTTTGAAGATTTGTTTTTATATTTTTATTTTATATGTATCAATATGTGCTTGCATGTGTGCATATACCACATGCATGTGCAGGCCAGAACAGGATTTGAATCTCCAAGAGCAGGAATTTTAGATGCTTTTCAGATGCCATGTGTATGCTAGAAACTAAATTTGGGTTCTCTTTAAGAGTCGTTTAAACCACTAGGACATCTCTTCAGCACCCTAATTGTTAGTTTAAGGATTATTTATGTTTTGTATATGTATATGTCTCTCAGTATAAACACTACATGTATGGAATTCCCCACAGAGGCCTGAAGAGGATGTTGGAGGCCTTGAAGGTAATGTTAAAAGCTATCATCAGCCACTGAAGTGAGTGCTGGGAACCAAACTCAGGTTTTCCAAAATAGCACACTGAATTACTGAGTCATCTCTCCAGCCCTACATGGACTTCAAGGGACACTGAGTGACAAGTGTAAAGGTCTCCGGAGAGAAGTGTCCTTTATGTCCTCATCTGTCTGAATCCATAAGCCCTAGTACTGAGCTTTTCTATCCTAGACAGTTTTTTCTAGGTGGGACTGAGTGGAACTACAGGAGAGTCTGAGAGCCTAGCTTGAATCCCCAATGCCCCCTGTGCCAGTTCTCTCAACCTTTCTAATGCCAGCCTTTAATACAGTTCCTCATGTTGTTGTTACTCACAACCATAAAATTATTTTTTTCATTAATTAATTTATTTTGCATCCTGATCGCAACCTCTCCTCCCAATCCCATCCTTACAAATCCCTCCCCCATTACCTGCTCTCTTTCTCCACAGAGAAGGGGAAGCCCTCTTTGGGTACTACCCTGTCTTAGGGCATCTAGTCCCAGCAGATCTAAGCATGTCCTTTCCCACTGAGGCCCAACCAGGCAGACCAGTTAGGGGAAGGAGATTCAATGGCAGGCAACTGAGTCAAAGACAGCCCTAACTCTAATTGTTAGGGAACCCAGATCAAGACTAAGCTGCTCGTCTTGTAGGGGGCATAGGTCCAGCCCTTACTTGCTTTTTGGTTGGTGTTTCAGTCTCTGTGGTTCGTTGGTTCTGTAGGTCTTCTTGTGGTGTCCCTAACCCTTCTGGCTTGCTCAATTCTATCCCCCACTCTTCCACCAGACTCCCCAAGTCCCTCCTGATGTATGGCTATGGGTATCTGCATCTGTTTCAATCTGCATGTGGCTCCTGTCTGCAAGCATAGCAGAGTATCACTAATAGTGTCAGGGTTTGGCTGTGTCCCATTTGGGGTGGGTCTCAAGGTGTGGTAATCATTGGTTGGTTGTTCCCTCAGACCGCTCCATCTTTATCTCTGCACATTTTGTAGGTAGGACAAACTAGGTTGAAGGCTTTGTGGATGGGTTGATGTCCACCTCCCTCCACTGGAAGTCCTGCCTGATTATAGGAGGTAGCCACTTCAATTTCCATATCCCTCACTAGTAGGAACCTCAGCTAGGGTCACTTGCATAGATTCCCTGTAGCCTCCCCATCACAGTTCTTTTTTTTTTTTTTTAAACTTTCATGTTTTATTTACATCACTGAACTGTCAAGTCATGAAAAACCATAAAGACCTGCCTTAAAGTTACTAGTAATAATTTGTTAATATGACCACAAACTTCAGTTTACATGAAAAAGATCACTTGTACAAATATGAAATTAAAGAAGAACCTAGTAGTCCTCATTTAAAATGCCAGCAGTCCTTGCCAGGCTTCATCTGACTCAAAGCAAAGAAACAAGAGACTTTCTTCCTTACAATTAATTATTCTTTGTAAAGGTTAAGTTTTGTATCTTTGGCTACTGAAGATGATTCTGATATTCACCATGAATTACCATAAGATAAACCAATTCTGACATTCACCATAAATTACGATAAGATAAAACAAACTTGAATGTTTTCATTTGTCATGCCTCAGTTATTCAGTCTGTGGGCTCAAATGTGGGTTGGAAAAGAAAACCAAATAGTAAATACCCTAGCTAGCTAGGCAGTCCCAAACCATTTGTTTTATTTTTAACTTTTTTTAAAAATTTTTTTATTGGATGTTTTATTTACATTTCATATGTTGTCCCCTTACCCCATCCCCCACCACCCAGGAACCCCCTATCCCCTCACCCCTCCTCCTTCTTCTCTGTAGATGTAACTTCTATCTACCCCCCCACTCCCACCTCCCCACCCTCAAAATTCCCACCCCCTGGGGCGTCCAGCCTTCATGAGGTCAAGGTTTTCTTCTTCCACCTATGCCCAGCAGGACCCTCCACTCTTATTCAGCTGAAGCCCTGGATCCTTCCCTAAGTGCTCCCAGGCTGGTGGTTTAGACCCTGGGAGCTGTGGTTGGTTGGTATTGTTGCTCTCCTCATGGTGCCGCAAATCCTTTCAGCTCCATCAGTCTTCACTCTAACTCCTCCATTGAGAACCCCATGATCAGTTCAATGGCTAGTTGTGAGCATCTGCCTCTGAATATGTCAGACTCTTGAAGACCTCTGAGGATACATCCATATCAGGCTCTTATCAGCATACACTTCCTGACTTCCACATCAGCATCTACCTTTGGTGACTGCACATGGGATGGATACTCAGGTGGAATGGTCTCCAGATGGCCCCTCCTTCAGTTTCTGTCCCTCACTTTGTCTCCATATTTGCTCCCTTGAGTATTTTGTTGCTCCTTCTAAGAAGGACCGAATCACCCTCACTTGGTCTTCCTTCTTTATGGGCTTCATGTGGCCTGTGAGTTGCATCTTGGGCATTTCAAGGTTCTAGGCTAATATCCAATAATCAGTGAGTGAATACCATGTGTCTTCTTTTGTGATTGGCTTACCTCACTCAGGATGATAATTTCTAGTTCCATCCATTTACCTAGGAACCTCTCGAATTTATTGTTTTTAATAGCTGAGTAATACTCCAATGTGTAAATATACCACATTTTTTGAATCCATTCCTCAGTTGAAGGACATCTGGGTTCTTTCCAGCTCCTGGCTATTATAAATAAGGCTGCTATGAACATAGTTGAGCATATGTCCTTGTTATATGTTCGAGCATCTTCTGGGTATATGCCTAGGAGTGGTATAACTGGATTCTCAGGTAATGCTATATCCAATTTTCTGAGGAACCGCCAGACTGATTTCCAAAGTGGTTGCACCATCTTGCAGTCCCACCAACAATGGAGGAGTGTTCCTCTTTCTCCACACCCTCGCCAGCATCTACTATCACCTGAGTTTTAAATCTTAGCCATTCTGCCTGGTGTGAGATGGAATTTCAGGGTTGTTTTGATTTGCATTTCCCTGACGACTAAGGATACTGAACATTTCTTTAGGTGCTTCTTGGCCATTCGAGTTTCTTCCGTTGAAAATTCTTTGTTAAGCTCTATACCCCATTTTTTAATAGGGTAATTTGGTTGTCTGGAGTCTAATTTCTTGAGTTCTTTGTATATATTGGATATTAGCCCTCTATCAGATGAAGGATTGGTAAAGATCTTTTCCCAATTTGTTGGTTGTCGTTTTGTCCTATTGACAGTGTCCTTTGCCTTACAGAAACTTTGCAATTTTATGAAGTCCCATTTGTCAATTCTTGATCTTAGAGCATATGCCATTGGTGTTCTGTTCAGGAACTTTTCCCCTGTGCCCAAGTATTCGAGGCTCTTCCCCACCTTCTCTTCTATTAGTTTCAGTGTATCTGGTTTTATGTGGAGGTCCTTTATCCACTTAGACTTGAGCTTTGTACAAGGGGATAAGAATGGATCAATTTTCATTCTTCTACATGTTGTCTTCCAGTTGAACCAGCACCATTTGTTGAAAATGCTGTCCTTTTTCCACTGGACAGTTTTAGCTCCTTTGTCAAAGATCAAGTGACCATAGGAGTGTGGGTTCATTTCTGGGTCTTCAATTCTATTCCATTGATCTTCCTGCCTGTCTCTGTACCAATACCAGGTAGTTTTTATCACTATTGCTCTGTAGTACAGCTTGAGGTCAGGGATGGTGATTCCTCCAGAAGTTCTTTTATTGTTGAGAATAGTTTTCGCTATCCTGGGTTTTTTGTTATTCCAAATGAATTTGAGGATTTCCTTTTCTAATTCTGTGAAGAATTGAGTTGGGATTTTAATGGGGATTGCATTGAATCTGTAGATTGCTTTTGGCAAGATGGCCATTTTTTATTATATTAATCCTGCCAATGCATGAGCATACGAGATCTTTCCATCTTCTGAGATCTTCTTTGATTTCTTTCTTCAGAGACTTAAAGTTCTTGTCATACAGGCCTTTCACTTGCTTAGTTAGATTCACACCAAGGTATTTTATATTATTTGCAACTATTGTGAAGGGTGTCATTTCCCTAACTTCTTTATCAGTCTGTTTATCTTTCATGTAGAGGAAGGCTACTGATTTGTTTAAGTTGATTTTATAACCAGCCACTTTGCTGAAGTTGTTTATCAGGTTTAGGAGTTCTCTGGTGGAAGTTTGGGGGTCACTTAAGTATACTATCATATCATCTGCAAATAGCAATATTTTGACTTCTTCCTTTCCTATTTGTATCCCTTTGACTTCTTTTTGTTCTCTAATTGCTCTGGGTAGGACTTCCAGTACTATATTGAATAGGTAGGGGGAGAGTGGGCAGCCTTGTCTAGTCCCTGATCTTTGTGGGATTGCTTCAAGTTTGTCTCCATTTAGCTTGATGTTGGCTACTGGTTTGCTGTAAATTGCTTTTACTATGTTTAGGTAGGGGCCTTGAATTCCTGATCTTTCCAAGACTTTTATCATGAAGGGATGTTGAATTTTGTCAAATGCTCTCTCAGCATCTAGTGAGATGATCATGTGGTTTTTTTCTTTGAGTTTGTTTATATAGTGGATTACATTGATGGATTTCCGAATATTGAACCATTCCTGCATTCCTGGGATAAAACCTACTTGATCATGATGGATGATTGTTTTGATGTGTTCTTGGATTCGGTTTGCTAGAATTTTATTGAGTATTTTTGCATCGATGTTCATAAGGGAGATTGGTCTGAAGTTCTCTTTCTTTGTCGGGTCTTTGTGGGGTTTGGGTATGAGTATAATTGTAGCTTCATAGAACGAATTTGGTAGTGTTCCTTCTGTTTCTATTTTGTAGAATAGTTTGAAGAGAATTGGTATTAGGTCTTCCTTGAAGGTCTGATATTCTGATAGAATTCTCCACTAAAACCATCTGGTCCTGGGCTTTTTTTAGTGGGGAGACTTTTAATGACTGCTGCTATTTCCCTAGGGGTTATGGGACTATTTAGATGGTTTATCTGCTCCTGGTTTAACTTTGGGACCTGGTATCTGTCTAGGAAATTGCCCATTTCATCCAGGTTTTCCAGTTTTGTTGAGTATAGGCCTTTGTAGTAGGATCTGATGATTTTTTGAATTTCTTCAGTTTCTGTTGTTATGTCTCCCTTTTCAGTTCTGATTTTATTAATTTGGATACTGTCTCTGTGCCCTCTGGTTAATCTGGCTAACGGTTTATCTATCTTGTTGATTTTCTCAAAGAACCAGCTCCTGGTTTTATTGATATTTTGTATTGTTCTTTCTGTTTCTATTTGGTTGATTTCAGCCCTGAGTTTGATTATTTCCTGCCTTCTACTCCTCCTGGGTGTATTTGCTTCTTTTTGTTCTAGAACTTTGAGTTGTGCAGTCAAGTTGTTAGTGTGTGCTGTTTCCAGTTTCTTTTTGTAGGCACTTAGAGCTATGAGTTTTCCTCTTAGCGCTGCCTTCATGGAGTCCCACAAGTTTTGGTATGATGTGTCCTCATTTTCATTGAATTCTAAAAAGTCTTTAATTTCTTTCTTTATTTCTTCCTTGACCAAGTCATCATTGAGTTGAGAGTTGTTCAGTTTCCATGTACACGTGGGTTTTCCATTGGTTTTGTCATTATTAAAGACCAGTCTTAGTCCGTGGTGATCTGATAAGATGCAAGGGGTTATTTCAATCTTTTTGTATCTGTA
The DNA here is from genome assembly GCF_004785775.1 of Grammomys surdaster. Taxonomy (NCBI): domain Eukaryota; kingdom Metazoa; phylum Chordata; class Mammalia; order Rodentia; family Muridae; genus Grammomys; species Grammomys surdaster. The sequence continues at coordinate 169,386 of NW_021619243.1, read as the reverse complement.
GAGGCTTGTTTTGTGACCAGTTATATGGTCTATTTTGGAGAAGGTACCATGAGGTACTGAGAAAAAGGTGTATTCTTTTGTTTTAGGATGAAATGTTCTATAGATGTCTGTTAAGTCCATTTGGTTCATAACTTCTGTTAATGTCAAAGTGTCTCGGTTTAGTTTCTGTTTCCATGATCTGTCCATTGCTGAGAGTGGGGTGTTGAAATTCCCCACTATTATTGTATGAGGTGTAATGTGTGTTTTGAGCTTTAGTAAAGTTTCTTTTATGTATGTAGGTGCCCTTGCATTTGGAGCATAGATGTTCAGAATTGAGAGTTCACCTTGGTAGATTTTTCCTTTGATGAGTATGAAGTGTCCTTCCTTATCTTTTTTGATTAATTTTGGATGAAAGTCGATTTTTATTTGATATTAGAATGGCTACTCCAGCTTGTTTCTTGGGACCATTGGCTTGGAAAATTGTTTTCCACCCTTTTATTCTGAGGTAGTGTCTGTCTTTGTCACTGAGGTGTTTCCTGTATGCAGCAAAATTCTGGGTCTTGTTTGTGTATCCAATCTGATAGTCTGCGTCTTTTTATTGGGGAATTGAGACCATTGATGTTAAGAGATATTAAGGAAAAATGATTGTGGCTTTCTGTTATTTTTGTTATTAGAGTTAGAATTATGTTTGTATAGTTATCTTCTTTTGGGGTTGTTGGAAGATTACTTCCTTGCTTTTTCTAGGTTGTAGTTTCCCTCCTTGTGTTGGCACTTTCCATCAATTATCCTTTGAAGTGCTGGGTTTGTGAGAACATACTGTGCAAATTTGGTTTTGTCATGGAATATCTTGGTTTCACCGTCTATAGTGATTGAGAGTTTTGCTGGGTATAGTAATCTGGGCTGGCAATTGTGTTCTCTTAGGGTCTGTATGATGTCAGTCCAGGCTTTTCTGGCTTTTATAGTCTCTGGTGAGAAGTCTGGTGTAATTCTTATAGGTCTGCCTTTGTATGTTATTTGACATTTTTCCCTTACTGCTTTTAGTATTTTTTCTTTGTTTTGTTCATCTGATGTTTTGATTAGTATGTGACGGGAGGTATTTCTTTTCTGGTCTAGTCTATTTGGTGTTCTGTAGGCTTCTTGTATGTTTATGGGCATCTTGTTCTTTAGGTTAGGGAAGTTTTCCTGAATAATTTTGTTGAAGATATTTACTGGCCCTTTAAGTTGAGAATCTTCATTCTCATCTATACCTATTATCCTTAGGTTTGGTCTTCTCATTGTGTCCTGGATTTCCTGGATGTTTAGAGTTAGGAGTTTTTTGCATTTTGCATTTTCTTTGACAACTGTGTCAATATTTTCCACTGTATCTTCTGTATTTGAGATTCTCTCTTCTATCTCTTGTATTCGGTTGGTGATGCTTGCGTCTATGACTCCTGATCTCTTTCTTAAGTTTTCTATCTCCATGGTTGTCTCCCTTTGAACTTTCTTTATTGTTTCTATTTCCATTTTCAGATCCTGAATGTTTTTGTTTAATTCCTTTTTTGTGTTTTCTTGCATTTCTTTAAGGGATTTCTGTGATTCCTCTTTAAGGGCTTCTATCTGTTTACTTGTACTCTCCTGTATTATTTTAAGGGCGTTACTTGTTACTTAATTCCTTCTTATAATCCTCTATCATCATCTTGAGAAGTGATTTTAATTCTGAATCCTGCTTTTCAGGTATGATGGGACGTCCAGGGCTTGCTATATTGGGAACTGGGCACTGATGATGCCAAGAAACTTTGGTTTCTGTTGCTTATGTTCTTGCGCTTGCCTTTCGCCATCTGGTTAACTCTAGTGTTACCTGCCCTCACTGTGTAAGACTGGAGTCTGTATTTCCAGTTATCTTGCTTGTTGCAGAGCTCCTCAGAGTCTAGATGTCTCTGTGGTCTTATGCTCCTAATCTCCTGGTTGGAGGAACTCCTGGGACTCAGGCCACCTCTTGGATCTGGAAATCCTTCTGCTCTGAGTGCAGTGGCTCCTAGGCTGCTCTGAGTGCAGTGGCTCCTCGATGACTCAGGAGTCAGTATCTCCACAGGACAGGAGCAGACCGACTCTGTGTGTGCCCCAGCCCAAAGGACCAGGCAGGGGCGGAAGGGAAGTGGAATTCCGGAGGGGCGGGGTTTGGGTTGTTGCTGTGTCCTGAATGTCCCTGGCTCCCAGATGTATCTCTGGGGCTTAGGGAGTGAGATGGAGTTCTTACCAGCTGCTCTGAGTGCAGTGGCTCCTCGATGACTCAGGATTCAGTATCTCCACAAGACAGGAGCAGACCGACTGACTCTGTGTCTGCCCCAGCCCCCCCATCACAGTTCTATAGCTAATCCCAGAGATGTCCTAGATGGATTTCCGTCTCCTCTTCCAGCACTCCCCTGCCTACCTCCTGCCACCCCTGATACCTGTCCCCATTGCCCTCTCCACCGCTGGCTCACCCAGTTCCCTCTCTATCCACTTCCAATGACTATTTTGTTTCCTCTTCATGTATTCTTCCTTGGGCCTTCCTTGTTACTTAGTTTCTTTCATTCTGTGGATTGTAGCATAGATATCCTGTACTTTTTAGCTAATGTCCAATAATAAGTGAGTACATGTCTTTCTGGGTCCAGGTTACCTCACTCAGGATGATATGTTTCTAGTTTTATCCATTTGTCTGCAGTATTCATAATGCCTTTGCTTTTAATAGCTGAATAGTAGACATACTACATTTTGAAATCCAGTCTTCAGTTGAGGGGCATCTAGGCTTTTCCAGTTTCTGGCTATTACAAATGAAGCTGCTATGAGCATATTTAAGCAAAGGTCCTTGCGGTATAGTGGGACATCTTTTGGGTATATTCCCAGGAGTGGCATAGCTGGGCCTTGAAGTAGAACTATTTCCAGTTTTCCAAGAAACTGACAAATTGATTTCCAGAGTAGTAGTATAAGTCTGCACTCCAACCAGCAATGAAGGCATGTTCTCCTTGCTACACATCCTCGCCAGTATGGTGCTGTCACCTTTGATCTTAGCCATTCTGACTGGCTGTAAGATGGAATCTCAAAATCCTTTTGATTTGTATTTCTCTGATGACTAAGGACATTGAACATCTGTTTAAGTGCTTCATGACCATTTGATATTCCTCTGTGGAGAATTCTTTGTTTAGTTCTTTACCCCATTTTTAATTGGGTTGTTTGGTTTGGTGGTATCTAATTGCTTGAGTTCTTTATATATTTTGAATATTAGGCCTCTGTTGTATGTAGGGTTGGTGAAGATCTTTTCCCATTCTGTAGGCTGCTGTTTTGTCTTATTGATGGCATCTTTAGACTTACAAAAGCTGTCAGTTTCATGAGGTCCCATTTAGTAATTGTTGATCCTAGTGCCTAAGTTATTAGTATTCTGTTCAGGAATTTGTCTGTTGTGTTCAAGGCAGTTCCCTACTTTCTCTTCTATTAGATTTTTAGAGAGTCTGGTTTTATGTTGAGGTCTTTGATCCACTTGGAGTTGAGTTTTGTGCAGGATGATATTGTCTTCATTGGTGTGTCCATTGCTATGAAGAGACTGATGTCCAAGGCAACTCTTATAAACGAAAACATTTTATTGGGACTGACTTACAGTTTCTGAGGTTCCATCCATTATCATCATGGTAGGAAGCATGGCAGCATGCAGGTAGACATGGTGTAGGAGGACCCTGGAGTTGTACATTTTGATTCAAAGGCAGCCAGGAAAGGAGTCTCTTCTGCAGGCAGCCAGGAGGAGGCTTTCTTTTCACACTTGGTGGAGCTTGAGCATAAAGACCTCAGACCCCACCCCTATAAAAACACACTTCCTTTATCAAGGCCACATCTCATTCACTAAGGCCACATTTCCTATAGTGCCACTTAGTGGGACAAGCATATTCGAACCACCACATGAGTCTATTTGCATTCTTCTACATGCAGACATCTAGTCAAACCACCACCATTTGTTGAAGATGCTTTCATTTTTCCAATGTAAGGTTTTGGCTTCTTTGTCAAATATCAACCAATCATATTCATAGGTATATGGGTTTGTTTTAGGGTCTTTAATTCTTTTTTATCAATCAACCTGTTTGTGTCTATGTGACTACCATGTGGTTTTTATTAATATTACTCTGTAGTATGAAATCAGGGATGGTGATACCTCTAGAAGTTTTCTTATTGTACAAGGTTTTTAGTTTTTCCATATGAAGTTGAGAGTTGCTCTTTTAAGGTCTGTAAAGAATTGTATTGAGCCGGCCAGTGGTGGCGCACGCCTTGAATCCTAGCACTTGGGAGGCAGAGGCAGGTGGATTTCTGAGTTTGAGACCAGCCTGGTCTACAGAGTGAGTTCCAGGACAGCCAGGGCTACACAGAGAAACCCTGTCTCGAAAAACCAAAAAAAAAAAAAAAAAGAAAGAAAAAAAAGAAAAAGAATTGTATTGAAATTTTGATGGGAATTGCATAGAATATGTAGATTGCTTTTGGTAAGATGGCCATTTTTACTATATTAATTCTACAAATCCATGAACATAGGAGATCTTTCTGTATTTGGATCTCTTTCTTAATTTCTTTTCTCAGAAACTTGAAGTTCTTCTCATACAGGTCTTTCACTTGCTTGGTTAAAGTTACCCCAAGATATTTTATATTTTTTGTTGACTACTGTAAAGGGTGTTATTTTCATAATTTCTTTTCTCGTTTGTATAAAGAAGGGCTACTCATTTTTTGAGCTAATTTTGCATCCAGCTACTTTGTTAACAGTGTGTTTATCATCTGTAGGACTTCTCTGGTAGAATTTTTGAGGTCACTTATATATACTATCATATCATCTACAAATAGTGACATTTTCACTTCTTCCTCTCCAGTTTGGTATCCCTTTGATTTCCTTTAATTATTTTATCGTTCCAGATATAACTTCTAGTTCTGTGTTGAATAGATAGGGACAGCCTTGTCTTGTCCCTGATTTTAGTGGAATTGCTCTTAGTTTATCTTCATTTAATTTGATGTTGGCTATTGACTTGCATGTATTGCTTTTATTATGTCTAGGTATGCACCTTGTATCCCTGCTCTCTCCAAGACTTAGATATAGGTGTGTTAGATTTTATCAAAGGTTTTTCAACATCTAATGAGATAGTCATGAGATTTTTTTTCTTTCAGTTTCTTTATATAGTGGATTTTCGTATATTAAACCATCTCTGCATCCCTGGGGTGAAGCCTACTTGATTATGGTGGATAATGTTTTTTTATGTGTTCTTAGAATCAGTTTGCCATTGTTGACTATTTTTCTATTAGTGTTTATACTAGCAATCTATCTGAAATTCTCTTTGTTGAGTTATGTGGTTTAGGTATCAGGATGACTGTGGGCTAATTGAATGAGTTTGGCAATGTTCATTCTCTTTCTATTTTATGGAATAGTTGAGGAGTATTGGTATTAGCTCTTTTCTGAAAGTCTGGTAGAATTCTGCACTAATACCATCTGGTCCTAGACGTCTTGTGGTTGGGAGACTTTTAATGTCTACTTCTATTTCCTTAGGGGTAATAGGACTATTTAGATAGCTTATCTGTTCTTTATTTAACATCTATCCAGAAAATCATCCATTTCCTTTAGATTTTCTTTGAGACCTTGTTTGGTGATTCTAGAAGGGGAATGCAGCTACTCTTGTTCTCTTGGCCAAAGACCAGTCCTCCTTTCATGACATCTATTTAGAAGGTCATTTATTTCATTCAGATTTACCAATTTTGTGGAGAATAGGTTTTCAAAGTAAGACCGAATAATCCTTTGGATTTCCTGTGTTATGTTTCCCTTTCATTTCTGATTTTGTTAGTTTGGATAGTGTCTGTCTTTTAGTTAGTTTGGCTAAGGCTTTGTGTATCTTGTTAATATGAAACCACCTCTTGATCTCATTGATTCTTTGTATTGTTCTTTTTGTTTCTAAATCATTGATTTTAGCCCTGAGTTTGGTTATTTCCTGCCATCTACTCCTCATGTGTATATTTCCTTCTTTTTTTCCCTAAGGCTTTCAGGTATACTTTTTAAATTGCTAGTATGAGAACTTTCACACACACACACACACACACACACACACACACACACACACACACATATATAATTTTTAAAATTCTCTTTATATTTTGATCTCAGCCCTCTCCTAGTCCCACCCTTAAAAGTCCCTTCCCCGGCTACCTCTTTCCCTTTCCCTCAGAGAATGGGAACCCCCTCTTGGCTATTACCCCAACCTGGGACATGTAGTCCCAGCAGGACTAGGACTTCCTTTCCTACTGAGGTGCAACTAGGCAATCCAGAAAGGGGCAAGGGATCCAATGGCAGGCAACAAAGACAGTCCCACTCCAGTTGTTAGGGGACCCAGATGTTCTTGGTGTAGCTGTCCTTGGATGGGCAACCTTGGGCTGGACAGTGGAACTTAGTGAACAGTGCACTTCTCAGAGCAGCTCAACATGCTGGTGGTGGTGGGGGGGGGGATACTAGGGAAAGGAGGATCTATCTTATATGTTCCTGGTGCTGCAGTCAGCTTCAGTTTCTACTGTGGCTTTGACTTCCCAAAAGGAACTTAAGTCACAAAGAGACTTGTTTCTTTTTCTCTCTTTCTCAGGTGTATTTGATGTTCAAAGACTCTCTAATGGGTACCAGTTTTACCCATTTAAATATCTACTTCTCTTGATTTCCTTATTACAGTTGCAAGAGGTCTGAGGTCACTTATATCCAGGCCTTCTTCCTTTGCTGCCTACTCTTCTCATCCTCTGACCCTCTTGTCCTTGTGGTAATTAACTGTGTGGCCCTATAAGCTATGGAGGTTCTTTGGGCCCCTATGTAAGGGCAAAGAACTACTTTTCTTCTTTCTGTGGTCTTTCTGTACTCTCTAAGATTTCTAATTTTCCTCCCTCCTCTCCATTTTTTGCCTGTAAGACTGATGCTGAGACTCATCCTCAGCCTGCTCAAGTTTTGTCAGTATCAGGGATGAAGAGTGGCTGACACTGTTTATCTGCAGTATTCTTCCCAGCCATACATTCATATCTGAGCAATTAGTCATCCTTCAGTTTCTCCAAAATGGAATGCCAGCATCAAATCCTAGACAACTTATAGGAATTAGCATCAAATCTTAGACAATTTATAGGAATTAGTAAAAGTAAAATTTCTCTTCAGAAAACACCCCAACAAAACAGAATTCAACAAATCCAATTCTAAATGGTTTTACACGTAGCCAATATCCTCTTGAAGTTTGATTACAGATAGTCTCTAACCCCAGGGCCACCAACTTGACTGTCCATCATAGAACAGGAAGCCCCCAACCCAGCCCCACCCCAGTTCAGTAAGAAGCCAAACTGATTCCATTGCCCATTAATCCCACAGCTCTTCCCCCATACCCTTTAAAAAATTATTCCTCCATTTCTTTTTTTAAATAACTAAGAAGGCTGGAAATATTAGAAAGCCCAGACTACCAGATGTGGTGGTACACACCTTAAATCCCAGCACTCAAGAGGCAAAGGCAGACAGATATCTGTGAGTTTGAGACCAGCTTGGTCTACAAAGTAATTCTAGTACAGCCAGGACTGTTACATAGAAAAGTCCTGTTTTGGAGGGAAAAAGAGAAAAGAAAAGAAAGGAAAAGAGAGAAGAGAAGAGAAGAGAGGAGAGAGGACGGGAGGGGAGGGGAGGGGAGGAGGGGAGGGGAGGGGAGGGGAGAGGAAAGAGAAGAGAAGAGAAGAGAAGAGAAGAGAAGAGAAGAGAAGAGAAGAGAAGAGAAGAGAAGAGAAGAGAAGAGAAGAGAAGAGAAGAGAAGAGAAGAGAAAAGTCCAAACCATCTAAGGGCCCTAGCAGAGAGTACTGTGAACATGTGAAGAGGGTGGACAATACCCAGTCCTCTGATACATGGATATTAAGGCAGCTTTACTCTACTCTTACCAAGCTCTGCCTCCCCAACTTAAAGCATTTCTGTGACTTTGGTCATGTAGCCTAAAATCCTGTTCCTCCACCTTATCACAAAGCATAAGTTCCTTACTGTGTAAACCCGCTACTGTCTGATGCAAGACCTTTCCCACTCTCCCCCTCCAAAAAAAATCTTTAAGAGTGCACAACTTGCTGGATGTGGTGGCTCATATTTTTAGTTGCAGCACTCAGGAGGTACAAGTAGGTAGATCTCTGTATGTTTTTTTGCTTTGTTTTTTTGTTTTTTGTTTTTCGAGACAGGGTTTCTCCATGTAGTCCTGGCTGTCCTGGAACTCACTCTGTAGACCAGACTGGCCTCGAACTCAGAAATCCGCCTGCCTCTGCCTCCCAAGTGCTGGGATTAAAGGCGTGTGCCACCACTGCCCGGCACAGTTTTTAAAATTTAAAGCAGTATTTGAAGCCCTTTCCGCTTGCTCTCCACTATTGGACTCCATGCCTTTTGACTCTCGACCATGTTATTGACACAGAATAATTCAGATAGGTGACAGGGGCTTATCTATTTCTGGGATGCTAGACATGTATTGAGCATTGTTAAAGCCTTGTTAAGATCACCAGTCATTTGATTAAGTTTTTTTTTTTTTTTTTTTTTTTTTGTTTTTTCGAGACAGGGTTTGTATGTGTAGCCCTGGGTGTCCTGGAACTCACTCTGTAGACCAGGCTGGCCTCGAACTCAGAAATCCGCCCGCCTCTGCCTCCCCAAGTGCTGGGATTAAAGGCGTGCACCACCACCGCCCGGCCTGATTAAATTCTTTTGAGTTTGTATTGTGAACAATTTTGATGTTTGTTTTTCTGGGGAAAAAAAAAAAGAGAGATTTGGGAGTATCTGTTCCCAGCTGTGCAGACTGTCTTGAGCAAAAGACCTTGCCAAACCTGGTGAACTACACTTAATGTTAAAATTAGTGCTTTAAAAACATCACAGATGCTCTGAGAAACCTTAAGAAGGTTTACAAATGGTTGTTCTGACTACTGAAGAGGCAGACTTAAACAATAATGGGAGTGTTTTAAACTGCTTTTTGTGACTCAAACTCCCTTTGTAGCTTCCTGTCTCTACCCTTCCAGTGCTGGAATTACAACTGTGTGTGACCATGCCTAATTTATACGGTGCTGGGTACTGAGGGCCTCTTTTATGTTAAGCAACCCTGTACCAACTGTGTTATTTCCCAGCCTTTTTTTTTTTTTTTTTAATAGACTTTTCCTCTCACAACCTTCAGTAAACTCTAGAATCTGTGTCTGGTTGATCTTGCAACCATTTCCTTTTAGGGCTTACTGGATGAACCCATCTGGTGGACTATCAGAGGAACTGGTACAACCGATGCTGCTAAAGAGACAATGCTGTGATTGTTTTCAACATGTCCTTTATTTGCATGTAAGGTTTGCTGTGATTGCTGCAAGTATTACTCCTCTAATTAGGCTCTAAGTTGGTTGGTCAGTTCATTTGAGCAGTCTGGAGATACTCAGCTCAATAAAAGGCTTCTGATGAAGGCTATTAGAGACAGGGTTCAGTGGTTAAGAGCACCAACTTCTCTTCCAGAGGTCCTAGGTTCAATTCCTAGCACCTATGTCATGACTCAAAAAATTTTTAACCCCAATTCCAGGTGGTTTGACACCCTCGTTTGGCCTCCTTGGTCACCAGACATGCGATGCACAGATATGTACATACAGAAAAAAATACTCATACATGTAAAAGAGTCTTTTTTTTTTTTAAAGGTCTTCTCTTGACTTTGAGTGGTCCTTTCTAATTTATCAGTGTGAACTGAATAGTAACAGAAGAAAAAGCTGTAGAAGTGGCCTAGCAGATGTTAATAACTACACATAGGTAGACTGTGCTGTAAAAAGTGACAAGGTCTCCCACACCTTGTACCACAGAAGTGATGATGGAATTACAGAGGACTGAGAGGCTACAAAGGATCAAAGTCTGTATAGAGTCAGACTAGAGAAATATAGGCCCTGGCGTCTGCCCAAGTTTAAAAGGGATATTATCTTAGTTTGCTTGCCATTGCTATGATAAAGACCACGACAAAAGCAAATGAAGGAGGAAAGGGTTTATTTCATCTTATAGATTATGTAGTCCATCTTGACGTAAAGTCAGGACAAGGGCACAAGGCAGGAATCTAGAAGCAAGATCTAAAGCAGAGACCATAGAGGAACACTGCTTATTAGCTTGCTCCCCATCCTTCTCTGCCTGTTTTTTAAATAACTCAGAACTGTCTGCCCAGGACTGGCACTGTTCACAAATGAGCTGAACCCTCAAACACCAATCATTAATCAGTAAAATGCCCTCACAGAGTTGACTACAGACCAATCTGATGGTGACATTTTCTCCTTTGATTTTCTCTTCTTAGATGACTATCCTGTATTAAGTTGACAAAGATACTTAGCACACATGTCAAGTGAAGGGTCTCAAGACACACATGGCCTAGGTGGTATAATATTGGTTACTGTTGAGGTATGAAGAGACCCGATACTGTGGCCCACCAGAAACCTGTAATGCCAGTTATCACTAAGATCTAAGGAATCCTGACTTTCTAGAAACGTAATTGTAGAGCTTATAGTCCTAATATTCTAGTCACCATCTTAAATTGGGTTATAAATTCCCATGAGGTCACAAAAACAGTCAGGGTGGAGTTAGTGTCAAATTGGGCAACAGAAAACCATTTCTTGAATATGTAGTGACCATAAATTCATAATCAAACATGTGATAAATCTATGCCATTTCTGAGTAACCTTGATCATGAGCAATGGGCTTTTTATATTATACATACCATCTTACTGCCTTTTTACTGTAATACCTTCTTACTGTAATTTTGCCTGAAACACTTCTGTTCAGGACTGAGATTATTGCATGCTATGAATAGTGTTTTTATTATTCATTCAGTTTTCTGCTCTTAGAACAGAATACTTTAATTCTGGAAAACAAGGACCTTTAGTTTCTTACTATTGCTAAGCATATAAGTGTAAAATTAGTGTGTCTTTTTATTGTGCAAAGATATTTGTTAGAGTTTTTTTTTTTTACATTTTAAATTATATGCAGTTTAGTAGGTATGTGCATGTTACAATGTCCATGTGGAGGTCATAGGATAACGTACAGAATACAATTATTCCCTTCTACCATGTGGATGGGTACCCAATAGTCACCCTGTAAAGAGAAAGAATGAGGCAGAACGGCTTTTAATAGCACTCTCTGTAACCTATGTGAAGTTCATGAACGAGTGTGAAGGAGGAGTGTAACTAGATAGGTAGGGAAGAGGTGGGAAACAGATTTACATGTAGAAAGGAAGGACAGGGAAGTCAGTGAAAAGGGAGGTATAACAGAATTTTTAGGTGGAGGGGAGACTCAGAACAGTTAAGGAAGGTTGAGTTTGTGCTTGAATATGTCCAAAAGAAGGATTGTCAAGGGTGTCATTTAGGGCTGGGTTTAAGGAAGATGGGCTAGTTAAGAGGCTTTATTAAGAATGCAAACTATTTTTCCTGAAGCTATGGGTCCATGAAAGCCTAGATAGAAGAAAACTAGGACTCTAGACCAACGGAGGAAATCTACTTTCAGGATGGTGTTTAATGTGGAATGGAGAAATCAGCTTTCATACTTCAGGCATGTGTACAGTAGCCAGGTTTCATTACAGGAGAAACTGTGCTCTTTCTTTTTTGAGAGTTGGTGTCAAGTTTCGGCCCATTGCTATTACGGTGTCACAGGGTGAGTGAGAAGGAATGGATGACATGAGACTCATCCTGGAGTTCATGGCCACTCCAAAGGGCTTTCTTAGATTAGGGCAGTCCTCCTGTTTAGCCATAAGGGATTACAGACTGTGTAAAAGAAGTCCCTCAAAGAAGAATGGATTTCTAGCTTGCAAAAAGTAAAACCCAGTTTTACATTGGAGCCACCTGTCTTATATAGGTTGGCCTCCAATTCCGAAAAATACTTGGCATCTTTTTATTTATTTTATTCTGATTTGACATTTTTCAGTGGAACTTCAAAAGTTATCCCGTTATGATTGGGCCTGGAATAAGCTGTTTTAGGGGGTTCTGAATATTTTTTTCTGGGTGTGATCACATAAGATATACTCAGATTCCATTTAAGAAGATGTGACATGTGAAAGTTTCTATAAGGAAGACCAGTTAGACTTCCTGTTCCCTGCTTCAAGAGCCCAACCTGAGGAATGTCACATAGTCCTTGGCAAAATTACAGATTCAATTTCCTCCCTCCAGATAAGAATATGCTTAGAAAGCACCTGGGATATATGGAGTGCCTCTCCATGCAAATGAGATATTCCCAGAACCTTAAGCCACAATAAAACTTCACCCTAAGAAGAATCTCTTCCCAGTCTCCAAGGTTTATATAGAGCCCTTGATTCACCCTGAATAAAGGGTATGCACACAAGCCATTTCATTGAATATCTTCCAAGAGAGCTGTAACATGAAAGTCCTCAGAGGGGGACCAGGATGCTGCAGATCCCGTCCATTCTCAGCTCTGCTTTATCCTTCCAGGCTGGTGTACAGTGGCATCTGGACACCCTAAGGGAGGAAGCAGAACATGGAACTACAAGGAGGAGGACCTTTTTTTCTTTTTTCTTTTTTTTTTTGTTTTTCGAGACAGGGTTTCTCTGTGTAGCCCTGGCTGTCCTGGAACTCACTCTGTAGACCAGGCTGGCCTCGAACTCAGAAATCCGCCCGCCTCTGCCTCCCAAGTGCTGGGATTAAAGGCGTGCGCCACCACCGCCCGGCGGCGGCGGAGGAGGACCTTCTAAATGCTATAGTTTGTATTAGACTGAGAAGGATCACAGGAATTCAGAAAATGCCACGATACTTGCATAAATCATTTAGGCTGAGTGAATTAATCTTCTAGTTTATATGTGTGGAATCTGTGTTAGAACATATCATTCCCTTATGACTTCAAAGCTTAAGCTTTTTTATTAGGAATTTCTAAGTACCACAACAATGCTCTATAGATAATAGAATGATAGAATCTTTTTTTTTTTTTTTTAACGGAAGGGACTAGAGATCATCTTAAAGAGACAAATTGGGGCAGCCCAGCAGTGTTTCCTATTTTCTGTGCCCAGGTATAAGGGGAGTCTCAACTCTATCTGAGGCCTACCTATGTCACCAGATAAAATGTTTGGAGATTACAGAATTCATCAATTTCTTGTCAGTTGAATTTAGATGTATAGTGCCTTATATCTCACCATTTCTCTTGCATGTATTTGTGGAGTGCTTTAGGATTTAGTTGCCTTTGAGGATGTGGATGTGAACTTCACTGAGGAAGAGTGGGCTTTGCTGGATTCTTCTCAGAAGCATCTATACAAAGATGTAATGCTGGAAATCTGCAATAACCTTGCTTGTGTTGGTAAGAGTATCATCATCCCTTCATTTACTCATTAGAGAACAAGTATTTGGGTTATCAATGTTCTACTGTGTCGTAGATGTGGAAAGAATAGAATTTGGTGAATAAATCAGACAGAGTTACAATGTACACTGAAACTATATATGATAGTTTTTATGCAATATGTAATAATTTTTCATGATTTACCTGATATTCCTCTTTAGGAAACAAATGGGAAGACCAGAGCATGGAAGAAAAGCACACAAATCCTAGGAGAAGTCAAAGGTAAGGTCCAAGTAGAGGCAGAGATTCCATGAATTAATCTTAATATACTGTGAAATTTAAAGAAAAAGAAATACGCAGAGATCTAAACTTAGTCATCTTTAGTTCATTTGGAACCAATTCTAAGAAATGCATTTTAATACAACTCTGTGGGAGCCATATCAGAGAATCACAAGTCCACTTGATTTCAAACCATTCACCTGTACCAGAATGTTTAAACTTTCTCTTATTTTGGAGTAGTCCATATCCAAGTCTGACTAATAATCAAAAAGTGAGTAAAACCACTATTGTTAATGTATGTTTCATTGTCCTAACAGAATATGTATGTTTGAGAGACTGTATGAGAGTATTGAAGGCGGTCAGTCTGGAGAAATCTTCACCAAGACACCAAATCTGACAAACATCTTCCCTGGTGCAAAAGTTGAGCTTGATGAAAGTAGCAGGATGCAGTATAAATGTGAGCCGACCTGGAAAACTCTGAATTCTGTTACAGCGATTCAAACATACACACAAAGCCCCGGTGTGAGCAGGGCTTATAATGTATGCGGCACATCCATTGGTTTTCCTAGCTCACTTGGAAGACGTCAAGAAACTTCTGTTGGAGAAAAGCACTGTGAACAGAAGGAAAAAAATTGTCTTTCTGCCAAACCATTTTACACCCATGAAAGAAATGACAATGCAGAAATCCATAATGAATACAAACCATTTGGTAGATCTCAGAGTTCTTTTGGTTCCTGTGAAAGTCGTGGAAGAATTAATACAAGAAAAAGGTCCTATGAATGTAAAGTGTGTAGTAAATCTTTCATGTACCCTTCTTTACTTCAAAAACATGAAATAACTCATTCCAGTGAAAAACCCTACGGATGCTTACAATGTGGTAAAGCTTTCAGAAATCTCAGTTCTCTTCAAAAACATAAAATAGCTCATACTGAGGAAAAGCCTTATAAATGTCATTATTGTAATAAAGTGTTCATCTGTCAGGGATCACTTCAGTCACATATAAGAGTTCATACTGGGGAGAAGCCTTACGAATGTAAACAGTGTGGTAAAGCCTTTAGAGTTAACAGTTCCTTTTGGCGCCATAAAAAAGTTCATACTGGGGAAAAGCCCTATGAATGTAAACAATGTGGTAAGTCCTTCATTTATCCTTCTCTACTTCAAACGCATGAAAGAACTCACAGTGCAGAAAAACCCTATAACTGTAAACAATGTGGTAAAGCCTTTAAATCTCACAGTTCCCTTCGAGTCCATGAAAGAAATCATACTGGGAAAAAGCCCTATGAATGTAAACAATGTGGCAGGTCCTTTATTTATCCCTGTTTACTTCAGATACATGAAAGAACTCACAGTGGTGTGAAACCCTACGAATGTAAACAGTGTGGGAAAGCGTTCAGACGCCTCAGTGACCTTCGAGTACATGAAAGAATTCATACTGGAGAAAAACCTTATGAGTGTAAAGAATGCACTAAATCTTTTATTAATCGGTATTTACTTAAAATGCATCAAAAATCTCATACTGGTGAGAAACCCTATAAATGTAAGATGTGCAGTAAAGCCTTCATTTACCCCTCCTTACTTAAACTACACGAGAGATCACACACCGGGGACAAACCCTATCCATGTAAACAATGTGATAAAGCCTTCTTTTTCCCCTCTTTACTTAGAATACATGAAAGAACTCACACTGGGGAAAAACCTTATGCTTGTAAAGAGTGTGGTGAAACCTTCAAAAGTTACAATTCCCTTCAGAGACATAAAAGAATTCATACTGACATAAAGCCTTACGAATGCAAACATTGTAGCAAAACCTTCATATGTCAGAGATCCCTTCAGTTACATAATAGAACTCATACTGGAGAAAAACCATATAAATGTGAACAGTGTGGTAATTCCTTCAGATATCACAATTCCCTTCAAAGACATAAAAGAATTCATACTGGGAAGAATTTCTTTGAATGTAAACAGTGTGATAGGTCTTTCATTTATCCATATTTACTCCAAATACATGATAGAACTCACTCTGGGGGAAAACCATATGAATGTAAACAGTGTGGTAAGTCCTATATTTATCCTTCTTTACTTCGAATACATGAAAGAACTCACAGTGCAGAAAAACCCTATAACTGTAAACAATGTGGTAAAGCCTTTAAATCTCACAGTTCCCTTCGAGTCCATGAAAGAAATCATACTGGGGAAAAGCCCTATGAATGTAAACAATGTGGCAGGTCCTTTATTTATCCCTGTTTACTCCAGACACATGAAAGAATTCACAGTGGTGTCAAACCCTACGAATGTAAACAGTGTGGGAAAGCCTTTAGAGGTCCCAGTTCCTTTCGGGTCCATAAAAAACTTCACAGTGGGGAAAAGCCCTATGAATGTAAACAATGTGGTAAGTGCTTCATTTATCCATCCTTACTTCGAATGCATGAAAGAACTCATAGTAGTGAAAAACCCTATGGTTGTAAGCAATGTGCTAAGGCCTTTAAATCTCGTAGTTCCCTCCGAGAACACGAAAGAAACCACATTGAGGAAAAATCCTATCAATGTCAACAGTGTGATAAAATCTTCAGACGTTACAGTTCGTTTCAAAACCATAAACAAATCCATGCTATAGAAAAACTCAATGAATGTAAACAATGTGGTAAGATCTTCATTTATCCTTCTTTGCTTCGGAGGCATGAAAGAATTCATATTTGTGAAAGAACCTATGTATGTAAATAATGTGATTAAAGCTTTACCATATCACAGTTCTTTTAGGAGAGAGAAATTTCATTGGGGGGGGTAGATATAAGTAATGTGATAAATTATTTTTACAGATCTCTTCAACTGCAGAGAAAAATTCATATATAATAGTATGAGTGTAAAGTGGGATAGCCTTCTGAAGTAACCATTCCCTTCAAATGTATGGAATAACTCATAATGAAGTAGAACCATGTTTCCTAGGACATTAAAAATTGTTATGTTAGAAGGGAATCCCGTGAATGTAAACAATGTGAAAACTCATATGTAGTGAAAATTTTGGAGTTTTGGGTTTGTTTGTTTGTTTGTTTGTTTTAAAAAACATGGAAATATTATAAGAATATGTTTTCATTTTTCTCCCGGGTATAGAGTATGGGGCTGCTTCACACTAGCTGATTATGATTTGCTTTGTGCTCTAGCAGGGGTATGGTTTTGCCAGCTGCAGGCAGTTTCTATGATTGTGTGACATTTGGAATTCTGGGGACTTTTCAGAGGGTGTATAAATGCTGAGGGCCCAAGAGGCAGGGCTGTTGGTGGGGTGTTGCTGGTTGGTTGCTGGTTGCTCTTGGTCACCATTTGTTAAGTAGTCTTGTGCAAAGAAACAACAAGAAGCAGTTAAGAGATCCTGACAGCAAAGATCAAACTTGTACCTAGGAACTTGACACTCCTGATAACCAGGAAATAGTATAACAATGACAGCCCTCTTTCCTCTCTATCCTTTTTTCTCTCCTATCTAGTATTAGAGGGTTGTAAGGTTGAAAAAAATGGGTGGAGAAGGGTGGAAGAAAGAAGATCCCACAAAGTAGCATAAGCCAGCTACTATAAGTGGTGCTAGGCAGAATGGGAAATTTGATTTCAAATGCCATAGAGAAAACAGCAGGGACAAAGGAATGGAGTTTTTCTTTTGAGACACCAGCAAAAAATTTATTGCAGTTGCTTCCACTGGGACATCTCTTGCTCTGCTCCCAGAGATAATTTTCTGGTCTTTTTTTTTTTCTTCCTCCTATATTCTGTTTCAAAAAAGCTTGGGAGAATGGCTGGGAAAACTGCAGCTGGAAATGGAGGAACCCAGAAAACAATAAATGACTGACTGACATGGGAAAACAAAATGGTTCACTCTGTCTTCTCTGAAAGGGTTGCAGAGCTGGCTGTACAACTGGAAAAAATGTGGGTGAAAGTGCAACAGAGACAAGGAGCACCAGAAAAGGAAGAACAAAAAGACCCAGTCCCAGAGACTGAACAAGGGAATGGGAGTTTCCAGAGGAGCAAAGAGGGAAAGAAACTGTACCAGAGGGCAGATAGGTCAGAGAAAAGCTGACAAGGCAAGAGAACAGTCTGAGGAAACAGCCCGTTGTAAAAGAAAGGATTCATCTCAAACGTGGCCCCAGATTATGAAATCATCAGCTTTCCCAGTAGTCATACATTATATGCCTGCTAATGGAGAAGAACAAGCTAATGATTAAATAGGCTGGTGTCCTATCGAAGTGCTAAATACATGGCATTTTAAAGAGACTGTGGTTTCAAATAGGATGCATTTGCCTTATATAAAACAAATTCTAAACAACTGGATTATTCAAAATAGAAGTATTCTCCAAGACTGGGAGGGATTGGTGACAGCTGTACTGGAGGCCAGTCTGCAGTCACAGTGGTTAATATGGTGAGGGGAAAGAGGTGTGAATATTGAACAGCAAGATAGAGCGAGAGGAATGAATATAATAGTCAAATATCAGTTTCTGGGTGAAGGGTAGTACACTAATATAAAAGAACAAATTCAATTTGATGATACCACTAGAGAACAGTGGCATTTACTGGCCCTAGGAGCTTGGGACAAAATTGCAAAGCTCAGTGAAAGGTCCTCCTAATTTACAAACATTATACCAGGCTCTGAAGAAGCCTTCACTGATTTTTGTTTTTAAACAAAGATTAATCTCAGTTGTGAACTGAGTCATATCAAACTTGGATGAAAGGCAGGTGTTGATAGAGACCTTGAGGTTTGAAAACATAAATACCAAATATGATATAGCTATTAGACCATTAACACCATGGGTAGTGCTTATGAAATAATGGATAAAGGATATGACCAATATGGCTGTATCATGTACCATGTTAATATCATAGGTCAAGCTATATATAGCTAGAGGTCTCTGATATCAAAATACCCAGTGCTTCAACTGTGGGAAGTAGAGTCATCTGCAAAGAGACAGTGACCAAAGCCCCTACAGGTCTCAGATCTCAAAATGCTTGGTGCTTCAAATGTAGGAAATACAGTCATTTGCAACAAAATTGTAAACATGGCATCTCTAAGGGTAATGGTTTTTCTATATATAAACCAGAATGAAGGCCTAGGCTTCCAGGGGTGTGCAGGCAATGTAGCAAGGTTTGTCCTTAGACCAATGAGTCCAGGAGAATAATATCCAAGGCAATTTCATACAGCCAGGAAACAAAATGGGAGCCCTGGCTCAAGGCACCATAGCAAGAAGTTTGAGCCATTGGCCTTTTGTCAGCCAAGGGGTAACATGCAGACTGAAAATCCTCAACTAAGTGTTACAGATCCAGTGCACGCTACTGTAGGCAGTGCTGGTCTAGACTTGGCTCTAGATAATGTCTCTGCTTATAATTTCCCTCTACACAGAGCACAGTTAATGGATTAAAGCAGAAAGGGGGGAAATTTAGTGACAAATTTGGAGTTTTGGTTTCCTTAAAACACACAGAATTATTATAAGACTGTGCTTTTGTTTTAATCCCAGGTGTAGGGTGTGCAGTTCTTTCACAGCCACTGACTATGATTTGCCTTGTACTCTAGTAAGGGCATGATTTTGCCAGCTGCAGAAAGTTTTTTTGATTGTGTGACATTTGAAATTCTGAAGACTTTTCAGAGGCTATATAAATGCTAGGGCCAGGAGAAGTGGGTTGTTATTGGTAGGATGTTGGTTGTTGGTTGGTTGCAGTTGGTTATTGTTGTTTGTAGTTTGTTAAGTAGTTGTGTACAAAGAAACAAAAAGAAGAAATTAGATATTCTGACAGTAAAGATCAAACTTGCCCCAAGGAATTCTAAATCACTAATCAGCAGGAAGTAGTCTAAAATAATGTTGCTTTCTTTCTCCTCTATCCTTTTCTCTCTCTTATCTAGTATTAGAGGATTAAAAGGGTAGAAGGGGTAGAAAAAGGTAGAAGAGAGAAGAACCCACAAAGTAGAAAAAGCCAACTAGAATTATTTTCCAGCTTCCTTTAAAATGTAAGGAAAAATTTGTAAAACAAAATTTCTGTGGAATTAAAAAGGGTGAAGCCTTCATGTGTTGTTTCTTAAGATCATCAAAAATCTTTTATAGATAAGTCTTGTTGAAGAAAATGTGTTACTATAGTGGAAGGTCCTGAGGTCTCATATACCCAAACGATTACAGTGTGGTACAAAGTCTCCTGCTGCCTGCGCACCAAGGTGTAGAACCCTCAGCCCCTTCTCCAGCACAATGTCTGCCTGAATATCACTGTTTTCTGCCATGACCAATGTTGAAAGAAGCATGCTTCAATAGCTACAATGTACTCATATGAAACCTTTACTGGAAGGAAACATCAATTTAATCATATTTATATAGATTAATGAGTAACGTTAGTGGCTTTTTAAAAATGTGTTTGTCAAGTTTGGATTCTATGCCTGACAGTAGATGCCAAATGTTAGTGGCTTTTTATAAAGTATATAAGTTTTTCTCTTAACCCAGCTAGCTTCCAAGTAATTGATTCTGGATTATTATATGTATTTAACAAGCTTTAAGGGCATAAGAACTGAGCAGTATTACTCTATTTTAATACTCTAAACTAATCTGCTGCCTCCCAGCCAGATCCTCACGATGCTCGAATTTTAGTACTGATCTAGTTCTCTGGGCTCCAGGTGCTTTCTCAAGGTGTCTGCTAGACTCTCTCCTGGTGGTGATCCCCACTACCTCCCTCCCTGCTTCTCTCTCTCTCCCTCCCTCCCTTCCTCCCTCCCTCCCTTCCTCCCTCCCTCCCTCCCTTCCTCCCTCCCTCCCTCCTTCCTCTTCCTCCTCCCCTAGCTAAGACAAAGTCCAGTCCAGTGCTCTCTCCTGCCCAGTCATTGGCTGATCAGCTAGCTTTATTGGCAAATTAGGGAATAATTGGGGAGTAATGTTTACATAACATTGAGACAGGAGATTTTTAGAATAACGATTGCTGCCAAATATGGGGGCATGGAAATTAGCATTTGAATAATACAGGGGTAGTTTTTACATGACACCCAATAACCTTATGCCTAAAGGGTATTGCTCAAATTTGTATATGGATGAAGTAAAAGTTGTGAATGTACTGTATAAACCAGTTGTTGATACTTAAAATTGATTCCAGGCATGGCAGTACAGGCCTGTAATCATTGCTACTCAGGTGGCTGAGGTGAGAGGATTGCACATTCAAGGCTTGGACAATTTAGTGTTACTCTGTCCTAAGATATAACATGGAAGATTTCTGATATTATAGCTGAGGTGTAAAAGTACTTGTCTAGCAAGTACTTTTCTAGTAAGAAATCCCAGATCCAAATCCCTCATATCATCAGCTTAGACTCCTAGACCATAAGGTTCCATCTCTTTTCAATTCTTGAGGTAAGAATTCTCTTGGTATGGCCTTGTTGCTTAACCAGAGGAGAGACTATCACTGATACACAGTTAGGTAATGTCTTATGTGTGCAGATTAGCCTATTGCTCTGAAATTCTAAATGTTGATTATTCATTACACTGATCAGTGTTAATATGATAATGATAATAAAGAATATGTATGTCAAAAATCAGAAGGATTTAGTGTAAATATATGTATGAATGCGGTATGGAGATAAATGATACACTCATGAAGGCACCTACTATGAGTGGAACTTTCAGACTTATGTATTGCTTTGTATGAGTAAATATGAAAGTATAGGAAGTACCTACTTTTGTATAGAACTTAGAATTTATAAAAAGTTCTTTGTTGCTGACGAGATGTGTTAGTGGTTAGAAGCACTGGCTGCTCTTTTCTAGAGGACTTGAGTTCAATTCCAGGCACCCACATGGCCACTCACACATCTATGGTCACATCAAGACCTTGTAATGAAAAACCCAAGAGAGGGAAGTATGACTATCAACAGAAGTGGAAAAATAATGGGTGGGAATTTTCCCAAAGCAACACTCCATAATGAGGGCTGGGAAAACATGAGGCACAGGTGCTGCCTACTGATGACTCAACCAAAAAGATCATTCAAATTCCATTAAGACACTGTATAGCCAGGCAGTGGTGGTGCACACCTTTAATCCCAGCACTTGGGAGGCAGAGGCAGAGACAGGCAGATTTCTGAGTTCAAGGCCAGTCTACAGAGTGAGTTCCAGGACAGCCAGGGCTATACAGAGAAACCCTGTCTTGAAAAACCAAAAAAAAGAAATAAATAAATAAAGCATAAACATATACCTGATTTTACAAGTTTGAATTGTGGCTGCAAATTCACTTCCTCCATCAGTGTACCTTGTTACATGAATACATCACAAAGAGGGAATATTTCAACTCCTCTCAGTAGGGAAGATGTATTAACTGAGGCATTCATTTTATTATTATTATTGGTGTATGAGTGTTGACCTGCATGAATGTGCACCACTTGCATGCCTGATGCCTGTGTAGGTCAGAAGAGGGCATCCAGTTCCCTTGAGCTGGAGTTACAAATGGCTGTGAGCCACCATGTAGGCACCAGGAACCAAACCCAGGTCCTCTGCAAGAGTAACAATACTGTTAACTATCAAGGCAATTCTTCACTTCTGCATAAATACCTATTGTGGTCTTGACTTGGACTTCATACTGTTCAATTACATTTTTGGTTGGTTCTGTGCAGTTCTGCATCATTCTGTAGCCTGTTTTCTGGTACACAACCCAAATACTTTCCCTCTCATTCCTATATGGTTTTCTCTTCCTTTCCCCTACCCATTCCTCTCGTTTTACTTCTTAAATCTGCCTTTTATATATTTAATAGTTTCATTTTAGTTTTCTTCCATTCCTAACATTTTAACATCTCTTCCATTCTAACATTCCTAACATAATCTTAGTACAACCATATTATTTTTAACCTTTCATTTGAAGTTAAAGGGACCACCATTTTTAAATGATTATTATGACATTTACACAGTGAACCTATACAGCAGTTGTGATTTCTTCTTAAGTTAATGTTCAGCTCTTCAAGTGATGTTGAGGGGCCCACACCATGTGGAGTGAATATTTAGTTAAGCTGTATTTACAGTTCACTAGGTAAGATCTACACCCCAACTCTAATGTTAACGTGATGGATTTTCATACATTGACCCATCCTTGCATCCCTGGAATGAAGCCTAGTTGAATACATTGACCCATCCTTGCGTCCCTGGAATGAAGCCTAGTTGATCTTGATGGAAGAAGTCATTGATGTCTTCTTGGATTCAGTGTGTGAGTATTTTATTGAGTATTTTTACATCAATACTTATAAGAGAAACCAGTCTGAAATTCTCTTTCTTGAGTCTTTGTGTGGTTTAGGTAACAGAGTAACTGTTGCCTCATAGAATG
This sequence comes from Grammomys surdaster, assembly GCF_004785775.1. Classification (NCBI taxonomy): domain Eukaryota; kingdom Metazoa; phylum Chordata; class Mammalia; order Rodentia; family Muridae; genus Grammomys; species Grammomys surdaster. The sequence goes on along the minus strand of NW_021619243.1, from coordinate 146,554 downwards.
AGTTTGGCAGTATCACTTCTGTTTCTATTTTGTGGACTAGTTTGATGAGTATTGGTATTAGCTCATTTTTGAAAACCTGGTGGAATTCTGAACGAAAACCATCTGGCCCTGGGCTCTTTGTGGTCGGGAGACTTTTAATGACTGCTTGTATTTGTTTAGGAGTTATGGGGATGTTCAAATAGTTTGCCTGATCATGATGTGACGTTAGTAATTGGTATTTATCTGGAAAACCATCTATTGCATTAAGATTTTCCAATTTTGTGGAATACAAGCTTTTAAAGTAAGACCTAATTATTATTATTTTTTAATTTTTCTAAGTGTCAGGTGATATGTCTCCCTTTTTATTACTGATTTTGTTTATTTGGATACTGTGTATCTGCCTCTTCGTTAGATTAGCTAAGTATGTGTCTATCCTTTTGATTTTCTCAAAGTACCAGCTTTTGGTTCCATTGATTCTTTATATTGTTTCTTTTTTTTTCTAACTGATGGAGTTCAGCCCTGGTTTTGATGATTTCCTACCTTCTCCTCTTTGGTGTGCTTGCTTATTTTCTTTTTCTAGAGTTTTCAGGTGTATTTTAAAATTGTTGATATGAGAACTTTCTAATTTCTTTATGGAGGTACATAGTGCTATGAACTTTCCTTTTAGCAATGCTTTCATTGTGTCCAATTCCTTTGGGTACGTTGTACCTTCATTTTCATTGAATTATAGAAAGTCTCAGGCAGTTTCAAGATTCACAATCTTATGTGTACCTTTTTTGATAGACATTTTGATTTTATTTATTTATTTTAAAAATTTATTTATTTATTCATTCATTTATTTATTTTAAACTTCAAATTTTATTCCCTTCCCAGTCCACCCTCTGACTGTTCCACATCCCATACCTCCTCCCTATTCCCTGTCTCCACAAGGATGCCCCCCAACCTCCCCCCCCACCACACTCTAAACTCCCTGGCACCTTGTGTGTACCTTTTAAGATACTTAGTGCTATTTCAAATTCAAAGTTGATTTTTATTGTGAAGGAGATATGGTGATTGGTGAATTATTTCCTCTTTATACTTACTACCCCATCAGCAAAGATACTCATGAAAGTCTGGTGAACTTCTACAGTGACATTCATATATAGGTTTTTCCCTTGTTAATAATTCAATTCAGAATTCTTATTGTAAAGGTATACATGGATTCAAAATTGTATATTCCCTCTATTTTCATTCATGGCATTCTCTATTTTCCATCCTCAAATGTTTGTTCTGTCAAAAGTGACATAGGCATATTGTTTTTATTAATTTTAGTTTTTATATCTTATAATTAGAATCTCTTCTACTTAACTAACTTGCTTGTAGAACCCCATGGCTTCGTTGTTTTCAATGTTAGGACTTCAGAGGAAGGGCACTTCAAACTAGGGTTGATCCAGTTTTCCAAGTTATTCTGCATGCTGAATTTTGTTCCTTTAAGAAGAGGTGATGGATACAGAAAGTGTGGTTCATTTATACAACAGAATACTGTTCAGGTATTAAAAATAATGACATCATGAATTTTGTAGGCAAATGGATAAACTAGAAAATATCATCCTGAGTGAGGTAACTCAGAGCCAAAAGGACGTGCATGGTATGAACCCACTAAGTGGATATTACCAAAAAAAGTACAGAATACTCAGGATATAACTCACAGAACTCAAGAAGGTTAACAAACCGAAGGACCCAAGTTGTGATGTTTCAATCCCACTTGGAAGGGAGAAGAAAGCAATCACAGGATGGGTGAGGGAGGGAGGGACCTGGGCAGGAGAAGGGAGGGGGAGGAGAGAAGGGGAACATGATCATGATTGAGGGAGAGGAGACAGGAGTGAAGCTCTGAGGGCTAGCAGAATGAATGGAAACAGGCAATCTCAGGAAGTGGGAGATGGGGGGACTCTCTAAGATGTACCAGAGACCCAGAAGGTGAGAGACTCTCAGGACTCAAAGGGAGGGACCTTAGATGAAATGCTCAACAGTGGGGGAGTCTATCTCCAGTAGAAAGACTGGACATCAAGTGTAGGGATGGGATTGCCATCCCACAGTCAAAAACTCTGGCCCAGAATTGTTCCTGTGTAAGAGAACTGCAGGGACAAAAATGGAGAAGAGACTGATCCCAAGTCTTTTTAAAGAGCAGCTACTAGATTTAAATACTGAGACACATATTCGTCTATAATGTTAGGGCCTTGTGTCTAGTATTTGAGGATACAGCCTGAATTTAGATCTTTTTCATGGTGTAAACCCAGTTTTTTTAATAGTTAGAAAAAGGAGTCTTCAAAAACTTTCTTTGGGAAGTGGGAAGTGATTCTGGGTCCCAAATATGGATAGGGCAACTTGAGAATGCTAGTAAGGCGTCTTGCGTCTGTCTTTGACTCTGTGTCATGTATGGTGCCTACAGATTCCCATAGGACTATCAATATGGTGTACCCTTGTATGAGATTTTAAATGAGACCCATAGGAATATGTGTTTAGAGGAAGTATAAATTTAAAAATTTCAATATACTCTAACTCAGAAATTGAATATCTATCTATCTATCTATCTATCTATCTATCTATCTATCTATCTATCTATCTATCTATCTATCTGTAAACACAGTGCAAAAAGACAGTTCCAGGACACTGCAGTGTGATCAGTTAATATTTCTTATGATAGTACTTGTATTGTTGTTTCCTTTGGTATTTTGTTCACTCTGTCCTCCCATTCTTGTGTAGATGAGTCAAGTTATTGGGGGGGGGATACTTTCATTACAATGTCACAGTAGATAGTACATTCACTGTCTGAAACTGCTGGTGGCAAGAAAGAGAGGCCTGCTGAAGATCGATTCCTTCAGTACCTTAAGTGAAAGGATACACTGTAATGCCTTTAAATTATACATTTTACATAAACGAGAAACACCTAATGTTTTCAGATCATGGTAAGCAGTAGGTGAACGTACTGCTCTAGATGCAGGAGTGGATCACAAGGATACCACTATTCAGAGATTAACCTTGGATTGAAGAAAAGGATAGGAATAGAGAAGTTCAAATCTCTCTCTCTCTCTCTCTCTCTCTCTCTCTCTCTCTCTCTCTCTCT
>NW_021619243.1:126073-143462 GCF_004785775.1 Grammomys surdaster | reverse complement strand
CTCTCTCTCTCTCTCTCTCTCTCTCTCTCTCTCTCTCTCTCTCTCTCAAAGGCGTGCGCCACCACCGCCTGGCTTCAAATCTCAGAATATAAACAGGACACTTGATTTTTCTCATTGAAATTAAGTAGATAATTTGGAAGTGAGAAATGCAGCAGGACTATTGACTTTTGCAAAGTTAGAAATAAACTGGTTGTGTTGGGTGTAGACATCATATTTTTCTAGAAGAAAATTCTGAGACAGGAGTCAGTAAGCAGGAAGAGTAAAATCCAAAAGTTGTCTTTTGTTTGTAATTGCATGGCCCACTGCTTTGCCCTGCTTTGCCCTGTGCATGACTAGAGTGGATATTTTCAGACCTTCTTCCAATTCATCTAGCATTTCAACCTCTGATGTAGCATGATATCCTCAGCCAAAATTACTGTATTAAAAGTTTTGAACTTGGCCAAAACAGCCCAATAGGAAGTTGATCCTTTAGCTCCTGCTGTCTTCTTGGCTGAAATCATGGTGCCTCTGGCTAGAGTAGAAGATCCAAAACATATTTTCTGACTTGTTTTAAGGAGAACACAGGGCCTCAGATGCAGAGCCTAAGGGAAGAAAGAGTTCCACAATTCTCATTGGCAGTGGAGGAAGTGTCCTGAAGAACTTGTGGGTGATTGACAACACAGAGGCACTCATTAACAGTCAGAAGCACACCGGGCAGTGGTGGTGCACGCCTTTAGTGCCAGCACTTGGGAGGCAGAGACAGGCGGATTTCTGAGTTCGAGGCCAGCCTGGTCTACAGAGTGAGTTCCAGGACAGCCAGGGCTATACAGAGAAACCCTGTCTCGAAAAACCAAAAACAAACAAACAAAAAACAGTCAGAAGCACAAAATGTTCAAAAACACATGAAACATATATATACCTACTAGGCATCATTGGGTATGTTTCTATCTGTCTTATGGCTGGGCAGATTTATATGTTAATAGGATGGTCTGGATTTTTACCTTTGGGCTCCTGTATATTCCCAATTTTTGTGCCTTTACTGACAATGAATGCTATGTGACAAGCAAGGATTATTTTTACAATGAAGGTGATGTGACAATTAGTGCATTTTCCCCTCTTTATATTGTGTACACAGGCATTAAAGTTCATGATAAATATATGCCATACAATTTTCAAGACTTTTATACACAGTAAGTACAATTATTTATTCCAAGAGTTCAGAGTTCAGAATTCTTCTGAGTTAGTGGGTACAGTGATTAAAATTACCTTTGGTTTTTCACGCTCCTCCTTTTCCATTCTTAAATCTCTTCAAGTGTATTTTCTTGTGTATTTCTTTTCCTCTTTAAAAGGAACAGTGATAATTTTGATGTTATTTATTTTGCAATTCCCTGTTGTTATTCAATATCCACGATCTTTTGTTTGTCATTCATGTAACACCAGATAATTTGAATATTTTCAGTGTTATAATTTCAGAGTATGGATAAGTTAATCTAAGTATGACCTTGAACTTCTGGTTTTCTTGAAGTCTAGATGTACTTTTGAGTGAGGAGATGATGTAGCTGAGTGAAGAGACTCCTGAGTGCCTAGAATGTTGCTCGAGTGACGAGTACTGACTAGTCACAGCAGCTCATTTCAGAGAGGACTGTCACCATTAAAATTTGTGAGCAATTTCTGTTCTACACATGTCATTGTCTATTTCTTCTTTCTTTTTTTTCATTTCATTGTTTTTGTGTTTTTGTTTTTTTGTCCTAAACTTTTTCATTATCAGACAGATTTTAAATATTTATCCGTTTGTCATATATTTTTTTACTGCTTTTCCTCCTTTATGTTTGAGTGCTCCCAAAATGCTCTATCTGGAAGGGTGGTCACTTAAGGGCATTTTTAAGCTTTTCTGAAATTTGCAATATTAACAAATAGTGTCAGAAAAGTCTGATTTCTTAGGAAAATAATGAGAAGAATTAAGTTCATTCTCTTTATAGATTAGATAAAGTGTGCTTATTCAACGTATATATCTGAAATCTCTATAGATCTATGGAAAAATATCATGAAGTAGAATAACAGACCTTGTAAATGTCTGTGAACATATGAGAAAATCAGTAGGAAGAAAATGGATAGAAAGAAAGAAAACATACTTATGTATGTCAATTGTGCTGAGTGTGACATCGCTGTGTAATTGTTAAATCCTTGGTGGGGTGTTAAGTAAAAAAATCAAAGACAGTAGAAGAAGGAATATGTTCAGAAGTAAAAAAATCAATCATGAGATACTTGGGGTCTTGACATAATTTACTTTGAGACTAACATAGAAAAGATGGCCACAGATCCAAAATTTTATTTTTACATGCCATAATTCATATCTCAATGAAGTAATTCAAGCTTGACACAATTGCTTAAGGATCACAGCTTAAATAACATCACAAATATGTTTCATATGCATAGCAGCCTGAAAACACTGGATGCTGGTGGAACTCCTTCTATTTATTATAATTAAGGCCTCTTCTTACTCTTCTTTTTTTTTAAATTTTTTTATTGGATGTTTTATTTACATTTCATATGTTGTCCCCTTACCCCATCCCCCACCCACCCAGGAACCCCCAATCCCCTCGCCCCTCCTCCTTCTTCTCTGTGGATGTAACCTCTATCTACCCCCCCCCACTCTCACCTCCCCACCCTCAAAATTCCCACCCCCTGGGGCGTCCAGCCTTCATGAGGTCAAGGTTCTATTCTTCCACCTATGCCCAGGAGGGCCCTCCACTCTTACTTATTCAGGCTGAAGCCCTGGATCCCTCCCTAAGTGCTCCTAGGCTGGTGGTTTAGACCCTGGGAGCTCTGGTTGCTTGGTATTGTTGCTCTCCTCATGGTGCCTCAAATCCTTTCAGCTCCTTCAGTCTTCACTCTAACTCCTCCATTGAGAACCTCATTATCAGTTCAATGGCTAGTTGTGAGCATCTGCCTCTGAATACGTCAGACTCTTGAAGACCTCTGAGGATACATCCATATCAGGCTCTTATCAGCATGCACTTCCTGACTTCCACATCAGCATCTACCTTTGGTGACTGCACATGGGATGGATACCCAGGTGGAATGGTCTCCAGATGGCCCCTCCTTCAGTTTCTGTCCCTCACTTTGTCTCCATATTTGCTCCCTTGAGTATTTTGTTGCTCCTTCTAAGAAGGACCGAATCACCCCCCCTTGGTCTTCCTTCTTTATGAGCTTCATGTGGCCTGTGAGTTGCATCTTGGGCATTTCAAGGTTCTGGGCTAATATCCAATAATCAGTGAGTGAATACCATGTGTGTTCTTTTGTGATTGGCTTACCTCACTCAGGATGATAATTTCTAGTTCCATCCATTTACCTAGGAACCTCTCGAATTCATTGTTTTTAATAGCTGAGTAATACTCCATTGTGTAAATATACCACATTTTTTGAATCCATTCCTCAGTTGAAGGACATCTGGGTTCTTTCCAGCTCCTGGCTATTATAAATAAGGCTGCTATGAACATAGTTGAGCATATGTCCTTGTTCTACTTTCAGCAGCCCAGGCACCAATGCACATGTGCATGTGATGTTTTGTATATCATGCTTCAACAGATCTACATGTGGAAAGAGTGTACTTTCAGGCACATGAGCCATAATTAGTTAGTTACCTTTCCCATGATGAATGAAAGGATTCTATCCCATAAAAATTATTCACTTTTATAGTCAAATTTTACATAATCAGAAATATAATAAAAGTAGTTCATTACTGAAAAAAGAATATTTTCACTATAAAATATTAACAATATTTTCTTATACAATTACCAGACATATTTTTCTATGTACATTTATGTTTGTATTATATTTTCCCACGTAAAAGAATAGAAAAATGGAGCTCCTACAAGTTTTCTAGGACAATGCTCTGGTGTCTAATAGTGATCTGAGATTGATTTGTCCATTTTATCTTTTTGTGTCTTAGCAGTGAAAAGATATCTAAATATACCCTGATCCTGAGCACATTTCTCCACTCTTGCCTGAAACCTTATAATTGAAGTTTCTATTTTCATGCATTACAGCCCTGTTATCTTTTCTTCATACACAGTCAGAATGGCCATTGAGTATTCTTGAAATTCTTTGATGAAGGTCTTTCATGTATTCGAGGTGTATTCATCTATTTGAAAAGTATGACTGTGGTGTCTGCTTTATTGTAGTTTGTTATCTACACTTTATTTTTTTAACTGGCACTTGGTTTGTGTTTGCTAGATCCCTTTTCCTCTAGACAATTTATAAAGAAGGTGTGATATACAAAGGTAATTTCCAGCACAGCTGGAAACACAAACACAAGCAGCCCTTCAAGTGTGTACCACCCTCTCTGATGTTAGAGATTTTATCATGATTTGAGTAGGTGAGTGCTGATAGCAGTCATTATCAGCACTGTGGAGAGTTTTCTGCCATTTTCCTCAAACAATCACTTGCAGAAATAAATATAGAATACAGAAAAAGATGTTGAAAATATCTAGACCTTTGTAGGTTAATTTTCTTTTAAATTAACTGATTAAAAATCATTTAATTGTATGATGTTTCAACTTTATCTACTCTAATCGAATGAATAAATAACTCATGAAGTATTCTCTAATTTTCAATGTAAGTTATTTGATGTGGTAAACATTTAGAAATAATATAAGAAATTACTCAGAACTCTACCCTTTTCTGCAGATTCTTCTGCGTGTTCTGTTACTATCATTATTCTCATAAGAATCTTGTATATGGCCACTTAGTAAGATTATATTTGAGTATTTGTTAGCTTATACTTTTATTAAACTATTATTACCAATTTCTTAACAGTTTCTCATATTGTCTAAATCATTTTTAGAATTTTTATTTCATATTTATTGGTGTACAGATTAGTTTTATATCAACTTGACACAAACTAGAGACACTGGAGAGGAGGAAGACTCAATTCAGTAATTGCCTCAGTAAGATCAGGCTATAGACATGCCTGCAGTGTATTTCCTTAATCATTTCTTGATGTGGGAAGGCCCAGTCCATTGTGGGTACGATGCTATCTCTGTAAATGTGGTCCTAGTTCCATAAGAAAGCAAACTGAGAAAGCCACAATGAGCAAATTAAAAAACAACATTGCTCCATGGCCAGTGTATCACTTCCTGTGTGCAGCCCTCCTCTACTTGAGAACCTGTCCTGACTTCCCCCAATAATGAACAGCAATGAAGCATGAGCTAAAAATGCTGCTAAGTTTTGAATCAACTTGCAACATGCAAAAATCATCTGAAAGGGGGGGGGGAGCATCAGTTAAGAATATGTCCCATACGAGTTTGTTGTAGGAAAACCTATTGCATAGCCTTTTGTGGGTGAAGCCATTTTGGGGCTGGTAATCATGAAGTCTATAAGGAAGCAGGCTAAGAATTACATTATGAGAAAGCCAGTAAGTAGAACCCTCTGTGGCCTCTGTATCATCTCCTGCCTCCACATTTTGGCCCTGTTTGATATTCTGTCCTGATATCCTTCAGTGATGGACGATGATGTGGAGGTAATCACTTATTAAAAACTTTCATCCCCATCTTGCTTTTGGTCATGGTGTTTCATCACACCAACTGTAATCATACTAAAGATACCAAATAATGTTTTCCTCTGTAGTTTGCTTTTGGTCATGATGTTTCATCCAATAAATAATAATTCTAACTAAAATACTTTATGTTTTAATAAGTTAATGTGTGTGGGGTTGTGTGAGGTCATGGGATGCTTCATATGTTATTTCACTGCTTTTTTTGTTTTCATTTTTTAAAATTTGAAACAGAGTTTCTATAACTCATATAGCCCTGGAAGTCCTAAAACTTACTATATAGACCAGACTTGCAGTGGTCTGTGTGCCTTTGCCTCCCAAGAGCTGGGACTGAAGGCATGCACTCCTATTCTCAAGGCAACATTTTTGTTTCTCTCTTTCTTTATTTGTTTGCTTGTTTCTTCTTGTCAGGTTCCAGCCTTGACACAGGATTGGAGTTCTCAGCTGGAAGCAGGGATATCTGGAAGGCTCATAATAAATATACACAGGCTACTTTTTGGGTACAAACTGACAGGCAATTTTTCAAGGCTTACATTTTCTCTCTCGTCTCTCTCACTCTCTCCTTTCTTTCTCACTCATTCGCTCACAGCTTAGGGCTGCACAGACTCTGCATTCTCCTGCACACTCTGCTTTTCCCCTGTGTGCTTTTCTTTTCTTGAACTCCCACACTCCTACACACCTCCGTGCATTCCCATTTTACTCTCACACACACTCTTCACACACATCTCACACACATCTCACATACACTTCATGTACTCTCCTTTCACTCACACAGACACTTTCTATACACACCTCACATTCTCTCTTCACTCACTCCACATTCTCTCTTCACTCACTCCTCACATTCTCTCCTCACTCACTTCACATTCTCTCCTCACTCATGCTTCACATGCTCTTCTCATGCTCTCCCACTTGCTCTCTATATGCTCTTTCATTTTTTTCTTGCCCCAGTCTTTTATTGATATTCCTAAGGCAGATAGGAATAAAGACATTGTATAATCATTGCCAAATCAAATTCAAAAGAATAACCACATCCCACAAAGAATTAAGAATTACATTTGTTCCCTAAAGTTTCAAGCTTCCCTATTCCCAGGCCTGTAGCTATAATAATAATAATTGCAAATTTATCATTATTTAAACTTTAACTTTCAACGTATTACACTTCAGAGCTCAGAGCTCCAAGGTCAGCTACTTGCATTTTCCTGTGAAGCTCTAATGGTAAATGACATGGGCAAAGCTGCCAGGCAGTGGCCGGAAAGAGTCAAGTTAACCCTTAACTCAGTAGTTTACTAGCTTTCTACTTATGAACACTGCACACGATGACTCTCCTAAGACTCCCAGTGTTTTTGACTTAGTTTTACTAGTATATAATTTTATGCATTCTATACTTGTTTATCCAGGAACCACTCTTAAATGTTGTGCAAAACTTATTTCATAACTTCAATAGATTTTTCCTTTCTTGGGGTCCCAGTGTTGGCTCTATTTCATTTTCTAATAATTTCTTCAAACTTTCTTTGCAAGTCAAACATTAGTCAGGAACTAACATTATGCAGTTATTGCATTGTTTCCAAGATGAGAACACACAGCATGCACCTGGGCCGTTAGGACTGTGTTATGCTGTCCCCTATGACTCAGTTTTTAATTATTTAAGAATCATTACATCAAGGAACATCTGATTTCACAGAATTCACCAGAGCAGAAGGAGAAAGAAGTAAGAAAGTCAGTATAATAGATATAATAGATAGAATTATGCACACCAGGACAACTGAAAAACATCCACACACAGATGAAACCTATACAGCTGTTGTCCAGGGCTAAGATTAGGAGAAATGAGAACAACTGTTTTTTTACAAAGAGCTGCTGAGGGCTACTGAGATGTCTCCATCCCTGCCTACTGTAGACAGTCCCTTATTTCAGATGGCGGGTCCCCTGGAGGAATGTGTCTCCTGCTTCTCAGGGTCCCAGACATCATCCTCTTTACAAGGAGCTGCCATGGGCTTCTGGGATGTCTCCATCCAGGCTTACTGCAGGCAGTCCTTGTCATTGTATGCTGTTCCCAGCACCTTCTTTCCTTCTTTGACATATGGGTTTCTCGTGTAGTCATGGCTGTCCTGAAACTCTCTATGTACAGCAGGCTAACGTTGAAATCAGAGATCTACCTTCTTTTGCCTATTGAGCAGTGGTATTAATGGTGTATACTACCAAACCCAGGTTCCCTGTTTTTTGAAATAACTGTTTGTTTCATTATCAATTTTCCTGTTTGTTTTCTAAACACATAAACACACACACTAGAAAAAGAGAGACAAAGAATATGGATCTCTATGGATAGTAATATGGGGCAAAAAAAAAAAGAAAAAATGTGACAAGAAAAGAAAAAAATCTGGTCATAAGAAAATAAAGATATTACACATGCTAAAATATATTAAAATGAATGTTTAAAAAAAGTATATAATGCAGATTATAAACTCATTGAATGAAAAAAGGATAAAGTATCAAATAAAATTGTGTTTAATTTAAACAACTTTAATTATCATATATGAATTGTACATATTTATGAAATACCATGTTGGGGAGCTTGGATCCCCCATGCTGCTTCATCATGAAATATGTAGTGGTGATTGCACTGGATAATGTATTTGTAAGACTTTGCTTACACATATGAAATTGTCAAAATGATACATATCATATTTATATATGTGTGCATTTAAATCTATACTGTCTACTGACAAAAACTTTATTTATGTTTCTCGTTTCTCACAATTATGACAAAATGCCCCTCCATTAGACATACTCACTCAATTTTATTTTTGACTTGAAAAGCATTTAATTCTTTTTTCTGTTTGTTTGTTTGTTTGTTTGTTTGTTTGAGACAGGGTTTCTCTGTGTAGCCCTGCTGTCCTGGAACTCACTCTGTAGACCAGGCTGGCCTCGAACTCAGAAATCCACCTGCCTCTGCCTCCCACGTGCTGGGATTAAAGGCGTGCACCACCACTGCCCAGTGAAAAGCATTTAATTCTTTACTAGTTTCACAGAAAACATTTTGATCATATTCACCCAGACCACTCCATCCTCTTCTATCCTCACTTTTGATACTTATCCTCTTACCAAAGGAGCTTGTTTCTTTTATTTTTTTTTTCAGTCAAGTACAGTTTGTGTTCTATAAGTGCTTCTGTCACTGAAACTTTGTTTTGAGTATGGTTGACCTAAGGGTCACAGCAGTGAAGAAATTGACTATCTCTCGCTTTGTGACTATCAAATCTCAATAGTATCCTGGCACAGGGTGTTATTTCATGCCTTTACCCTTCATGTTGGTATTTTGTTTTGTTTGAGCACACATGGTCTAGTACATGTGTAGCAGGAAATTTTCCTGCTTGTTGGGATGTGCTAAGGTGGGAGGAGTAAGGAGAGAAAGAGGAGGAGTAAAGAGAGGAGAAGGAGGAGGAGGAGGAGCTGGGTGAGGCAAAGATGTAGGAGGATGGAGAACCAAGCTTGGACCAAGAACAGTCCTGGGTAACAACTTATATCTAGGTTAGTTAATTGTCTGACGCTTCCAATTGTGTGGGGATCTTATTATTGAGCATTACCAAACATATAAAGCCTTTGGTTAATCATTAAGCATTAGAGTCTCATTTTCTACTGGGTACCTCATGGATGGCGGGATGATCTGGGCTCAGCCCAGCTTTGTGGAGTCAGTGTGGCAGATTTTCAGAGCCATGTCCCATGCTGGTGTCTCGTGGATGCCAGGGCCAGTGATTCTGGCTGGCCGTTTCAAGCTGTGGTGTGCACATGGCCTGTGGCCACTTGTAGGTGTGAAGCACTTCCCTTCAGGGCTCTGCACATTGCAGCCTGAGCTAAGCAGAGCTGCTTCCACATAGATAGTCATGCTGGCTTCAGATGTGCAACTCTTGTGGATTGAAAATATTCTTCTCTTGAGATTAGCCACAGCTTCTGGTATTTACAATCTTCCCACTACTTTTCTGCAGTGATCTCTCAGTCTTGTTGGTAGAGGTATGATGTCTAGCCCATATTTATGGATTAGCACTACATTGTCTATTATTATCTGTACCATGATCAGTAATTGGTTTATGTATTATTTGCCATTTACTGTAAAAAGAATCTATGAGGAGGACTGATGGAAGCACAAATCCATGGGTGCATCAATAAATCATTAGTGGTGGATTTTGTACTTTAGCATAATAAGACTATTAAGCTATCTCTGTGGGTCTATGACTTACCTTATTGCAGAGTCTTGCCATCTTTATAATGTAATGCATGTTTTCTATACTATGGAATGTATCTTATATTAAATCAGACAAAGGTTGGATCCACATGTAACATGTGTGCCCATTTTAGTACCAGATGGCATATCAGGTAAACCCAGTCATTACTGTATCCCTCATAGTTCACAGCTTAGGGAGAATGATGATTTTTTTTCCCTTGGTAGCAAGCATAGAATCTTACATTACTATGAAATCTAGCCAGGAGAAGTAAAGTAGGTGATTAACTGGATGTTTTCTCCATGTTTCATGGTTCAAGAATGTAGTGTCCTCAGCAATGGACTCTTTCGATCAAGTTCTACAGGATCCAATACTGGGTCTTTCATATATATGTATATATATGTACATATATGAAATATACATACAATATGAATATATAAATACAAATATATATTCTAGATAAAGAGTATGAGAGATGCACAATATTAAATTTTCTTAATGTGACTCAGAATGGCTATTCTAATTGTATAGAAGTTCATTGTGATGTACAGACTTAAGTGTGGTGAATTTTGGTTTCTATTGTTTTTGATTTGAGAATTCTTTGTTTTTTGAACTTATGTTAATGTTTTGCTCAATGATTTAAAACACCTTTCCAAAAAATTATGTTCTAGGAGATTTTCCGGAGGGAAGAGTCACAAGGTCTAATGGCATCATGAGTGGGATGGGTGGCTCACTGCTTCCTGTCCATGGAGCGTCACTGGAGGAATCACACCAGTGAGAAATCCCACGCCCAAACAAATCTGATGCGGACTCTTCATCCCTCCCTTCTTGCTCTAGAGGAGCCTGCAGCGCCCTGTCATTTCAGGGGTCAGGAGCAGCCTGTTGGCTATTCTGTGGCAGAATAGAGTCAGGATCCTTCAACAACTCCTTCTAGTTAGTTGATGAAAGTCAGGCAAACTTGATTTTTGGTTGACTGCAGGTGGATCATGAAGAGCATGTCGATGATCTCAGCCAGGACCTGTATGAAGTCTGAAGTGGTTTTCCCCTGAACCGGGAAAGTGCACCGTCAGCATCCTCTGGTCTTTGCCCCCCTATGGAATGAGCCATCCACTGGGTTCTCTTTAGTCTTAACACAGGGTATGGGAGCTGTAATCTGTAAGCCAAGAGGGTCTCAATTTTTCTTTCAAGCATTAAGATTAAGCATTTATCCCTACGCAGAACACACCCACAACTTCCATGTATTGGCCGTAGGTGATTTTTTTTCCCCTTGGGCCAGTACTTATTTTTCGGGCAGTCTATTATTTATCCAGTCAGCAACCATGGTAGCCATCTCCTGGCTAAAACCAAAAACAAAAGCATGTGGTATTCCTTTCTCACAGAGGTAAATATTGCCTTCTGGAAAATCTTTCTTCATGTCTTCATAGTACTTTACCGGACACCAGCCATCTGTTTTATCATAGTAAAACGTAAGCTTAGGTAAATGTTCCTTTATGATGTCATCATCTCTCTTCACTATACGGATCATTCCTTGGCCCCCGAAGTAGGCAGCATTAGCAAGACAGAATGGCTGAAGAATGTCCCTCACAGGAACTACAGTCTCAAAGCTCATTTTTCCCAGGGCTGTTTGAATTATGAAGGACTTTATTATTTCAGGACACGGCTTAAGAAGTAAGTAGCTGATAGCGTAGAGCATATATCGAAACCGGCACAAAGGTGGAGTGGCAAACCTGCCGTTGGGCGATTCAGACATTCGCTCGATGATTGGGAGCAGCAGAAAGGCATGGACGACAGGCAGCTCGGGGGCACGGTCCATCACTTGAAGGGCAATATAGCTGCCTATGGAATGGCCAGTGGGTATAAGGTTCACATCCTTTGGTACATGAGCTCTCAGAAAAGCTACTTTGTGCTCTATTTGACCATGCAGACCATAGATGTCCTCAGTTTTTTGAGCATTTGACTCCTGTGGTGCTGTAAGAATCTTCTTGTCTTTGGAAGTGAAGGAACAGCCAGCATGAGAAATTATCCATACTGGCAAGCGGCTCTTCATCAAAGAGTACAAGGCCATTGCAAATGGCACGTAGAAGGGGGTAATGGCCTTGGTTACCGGGAATGATAAAGATAAGCTGTTTTGGCTTGTTGACACCTTGTTTATCGAAGAGGTTAGTCCAGGGCCCACATTTTATGATCCAGGTTTCAACTCCACCACAGAAGAAGAATTCTTCATGCACAGGAATTCGTTCATCAACTTCCGAGGCCATTTCTGCCCACCCACAAGGTATCTGAGTTGTCTGTGGACATCTTGGCAAAGCTTCACCAGACCCGGAGAATTCTTTTTTATTAGTATTCTTTAATCCTTTTTTACAGTCCAGTCTTCATCCCCCTCCTAGTCTTCTCCCCGACCACTCCCTATTCCATACCTTTTCCTCCAACTGTCTTTGAGAGAATGTCCCTATCCCAACCCTACCCCACCAGACCACCCCACTCCCTGCGGCCTCAAGTCTCTCAAGAGTTACATACATCTTCCCTCACTGAATTCAGACCAGGCAGTCCTCTGCTGCGTATGCACTGGGGGCCTCATATCAGCAGGTATATGCTGCTTGGTTGGTGGCTCAGTGTCTGAGACAGCTCAGGGGTCCAAGTTTGTTGAGACTGCTGGTCTTCCCATGGGGCTGCCCTTCTCCTCAGCCTCCTCCATAATACATTTTTACTTAAAATATTTTCTTTTTTTTTTTTTTTTGTTTTTCGAGACAGGGTTTCTCTGTGTATCCCTGGCTGTCCTGGAACTCACTCTGTAGACCAGGCTGGCCTCGAACTCAGAAATCCGCCTGCCTCTGCCTCCCAAGTGCTGGGACTAAAGGCGTGCGTCACCACCACCCGGCCTTAAAATATTTTCATAGCCACTCTTTGCATTCTTATTTTAGTCTTTCTAGTCTCTCCTACTCTTTATGAGTTCTGTTATTGCTATGATTTCATCCTAATAAATGCAAGTGCATCCTTGCATATTTGTTTTAAATTATGACATACATGAAGTCTTTTGTTTTATTTTATTTTATTTTACTAGAAAAATCCACTTGGTTTAAAAGAAACACACCTCAGGGCATGCAGTCTATAAAGTTCAACAGCTTCTAAGAAAAGGAGTATAGAGGAGGAAGGAACGATGACAAATTTTGTTGTGCCTGCATGCATCATGTATATCGGATATGTGGCATACCAGAAGTCATATGAATGGAAAAAAGAAGTTAGCCAGTCAGTCAATAATTAAACAAATGATTAAGAGACCCCAGATGAAATCATGTGGACAGATGGGACTGATCCTGGATGTCTTTCTCTGCCTTGAAATCATAGATCATGAAACTGATGAAACTATACCTGCACACATCCTCACATCTACAGAAGAGATACACATAACTCATAGATACACACAAAGGTGAAATAAATTGGGGAATGGAATCACATAAATTAATCTCATCAATTGAGAGGCAGAGCCAGGAAGATTGTCATTAGTTCCTATCAGCCAGTTCTATGTAGTGTGTTTCAGACTGCCCTATTAAGAAGTCACAGAAATGACACTTGTGGCAATATATTATTGAATCAATTTTGTGCTAATTTTAAGGTGGATATTGTCACAGGAAAGTGGGTGATTGGATCAAAATGCATTGTCCTATCATAATTGTAGAGGCTTAAAGGCCAAGATCCAAACACAAGAATTCTGATCTTTTTCAAAACTCAGTTGATGGGCAGTTTTTTATTTTTTATACACATGAGAGATAAATAAAGCAATACAAAGATTAATTGGAGTCACAGGAACCATAATCAATGAGTGTAGGAGATTCCTGATCTCACCTGCTTAAAACGCCCATTCTAATTATAGTCACTCATGAGAAGATATTATAATAATGACACAGAAACCTTGGCATTTACATTATAAAACCACTGCAATAAATAGAGAAGTTGTATGGTCTACAGCTTCCTCCTGTGTAATTTTGTGAAATCTGTGCAGGTATAAGTTTAAGAACTACCAGTTTGTTCTGGCTCTTATGTTTGCCATTGAGGAGATCAACAGCAACCACCATCTTCTACCCAATATAACTCTTGGATATGATATCTATAACATTCCATATACTGAAAAGAATATTCTTTATAGTGCCTTTCTGTGGCGCACAGGGATAATCAATCCCCTTTCTAATTGTGACTGTGGACAAAAGAGAAAGTCACCTGCTGTAATCACAGGCCCATCATGGTCAGCATCTGCCCACATTGGAACACTACTACAACTCTACAAAATACCTCAGGTGAGGAATGGGATGTGGGAACTAGGGGACATGTATCCTTTCTTGATATTATAGTTGTCTATAAATGTAAAATAGGGGCACTGGAGTTAATCACCTATGAAAGAAAAGTAAGAAGATACTTTATATTAGACCTATATTTCAATTGCTTAAAATAGAATGAAATAAGAGATGAGTAAGACCAGCTATGTTATTGGAACTGAAGACATATTAGCAATTTTTGTAGAAAACATGTACTGGATTTACAGAATAAGATCATCTTCATCTTGACTGTTTCCATGTGTTTAATTCAATCTTGGATTGTGTCTGATGCCAATGTATTTTCTTATCTCTTCAGGTCACTTTTGAACCTTTTGACTCTCTCTTGAATGACCGAGGTCAGTTTAATTCTCTCTACCAGATGGCTCCCAAGGAAACATCTTTGTCATTTGTCATAGTTTTTTTTGTTGTTTCATTTCAGTTGGTCCTGGGTTGGTTTGACCCTCCCAGATGACCACAGAGGGACTCAGATACTATCAAACTTGAGAGAAAATGTGGAGAGCCATGGCATCTGCATAGTCTTTTTGAAAATGATCTCTGGCACATGGAATATATTTTCCAATGCATTATGCAAAAACACAGAGAAGACTAAGGAATCATCAGCAAATGTTATTGTTATTTATGGAGACATAATTTCTGTACATGGTTTAATGCGACATATTGCGAATGTGTTAGTGACATGGACAGTCTGGGTCTTGAACTCTTTTTTTTTTTTTTTTTTTTTTTTTTTTTTTTTTTTTTTTTTTTTTTTAAAGATTTATTTATTTATTTTATTTATGAGTACACTGTCGCTGTCTTCGGACACACCAGAAGAGGGCATCCAATCTCATTACGGATGGTTGTGAGCCACCATGTGGTTGCTGGGATTTGAACTCACGACCTCTGGAAGAGCAGTCAGTGCTCTCAACCGCTGAGCCATCTCTCCAGCCCCGGTCTTGAACTCTTAATAGGGTGTTGATAGCTATTCTGATTATTTTATGGTTGAGTCATTTCATGGGAGTCTTGTTTTTTCACACCACCATGAAGAGGTGGTTGAGTTTATGAATTTTGTCCAAACAGTTAATCCCTACAAATACCCAGAGGACAATTGTCTTCCTAAGTTTTGATTTTTGTTTTTCAAGTGCTCATTTTCAAAGTCTGATTGTCAGCTTCTGGAGAACTGCCAACCCAATGCTTCTTTGGATTTACTTCCCAGATACCTTTTTGACCCATCCATGAGTGAAGAAGGCTATAATATATACAATGCTGTGTGTGCTGTGGTCTGTAGTCTCCATGAGATGCATCTTCAACACATACAGACACAACCATATGCCAATGGAGAAGAAATGGTATTCTCCCCCTGGCAGGTAATATCCCTTGCTGTGTTTTATTATGTCAGCAATATGGCATTTTTATTATTTCTTAAGGGATTCAAATTGAGCATCGTATGTTTTAGACTATGCTGTCAGTAAGCAAAGGAGAGAATATTGTTTCTCTGTCTGGAGGTCAATGCTAAATCCTGAGTAAGTGTTTTTTGTAAAATGGAGTGCCAGGAACAAGAAAAATAACTTAAGTTAATATTGAATTCATATAACATATGCCTTACAGATTTTTCATAATATCTTGAATCTAAAAAGTTGAGATTTCCCGTATATATTTCTCAAAGCAGAGGATGTAGCAGTGCATCTTTAAGAGATAAAATACACCTGAGGACTACCACAAGGTTATAAAGTGAAGGATCACTTTAAAGTGTACTTCAGACTTTCAGACCATCTTTTTTTTTTTTTTTTGAGACAGGGTTTCTCTGTGTAGCCCTGGCTGTCCTGGAACTCACTCTGTAGACCAGGCTAGCCTGGAACTCTTGAACTCAGAAATCTGCCTGCCTCTGCCTCCCAAGTGCTGGGATTAAAGGCATGCGCCACCACCACCCGGCTCAGGCCATCTTTTTAAGGACAGAGCTCTAAATATATTCCAAAAGTGAATAGGTGGGTTTAACTTATCAACGAAATATCAATTAGCCCAATACATGTGAATTGGTGTCTTGATGGCTTATCTGTGTTTAATTCAAAAATTTATCTTGTAGAGAATGAAACTTTTGGAATTTAAAGCACTTCAATCCAAGTGTATATCAGCATCTTTGATGGCTCCTTTATAGATGCTTTGTATAACATGGGCTTAAAAGAATTGAAGGTCAGGAGCAAACAGTGAGGGTTGTTAGTGTTCCTCAGGAGGGGAAAATATGTCAGTAGGAAAGAAGGCCCTTACATGGTTGTCAGAGGAATTACAAAGTTCTGTCTAACTAGCAGTCAGGTTGGTGCTTCATTTATACAGGTCCCACAGAAGAAAGACAGCCTAATGATTATCCAAGAAACACAGATAATATCACTTTGTCTCCAGACATTTTTGATTATTCATTACATCTCTTGAGTTAGAAGTTCCATCAATTGTGTAAATGTACCACATTTTCTGTATCCAGTCCACTGTTGAAGGACATCTGGGTTCTTTCCAGCTTCTGGCTATTATAAATAAGAATGTTATGAACATAGTGGAGCATGTATACATGTTATATGTTGGAGCACCTTCTGGGTTTATGCCCAGGAGTGGTATAGCTGGGTCGTCAGGTAATGCTATGTCAAATTTTCTGAGGAACCGCCAGACTGATTTCCAGAGTGGTTGTACCATCTTGCGATCCCACCAACAATAGAGAAGTGTTCCTCTTTCTCCACATCCTCACTAACATGTGCTGCCACCTGAGATTTTGATCTTGTCCATTCTGACTGGTGTGTGGTGGAATCTCAGGGTTGTTTTAATTTGCATTTCCCTGATGACTAGGGATGCTGAACATTTCTTCAGGTGCTTCTTGGCCATTCGGGTTTCCTCAGTTGATAAATCTTGTTAATCTATACTACCAGTTTTTGATAGGGTTATTTGGTTGTCTAGAGTCTAATTTTTTGAGTTCATTGGATATATTGGATATTAGCAATCTATTGGATGTAGGATTGGTAAAGATCTTTTCCCAATCTGTTGGTTGCTGTTTTGTCTTATTGACAGTGCCCTTTGCCTTATAAAAGTTTTATAATTTTATGAGGTCCAACTTGTCAATTCTTGATTTTAGAGCATAAGTCCTTTGTGTTCTGTTCAGGAACTTTCCCCCTGTGCATAGGTATTAGAGGGTCTTCCACACCTTCTCTTCTATTAGTTTCTGTGCATCTGGTTTTATGTGAAGGACCTTTATCCACGTGGAGTTGAACTTTGTACAAGGACATAAGAATGGATTGATTTGCATTCTTCTACATGCTGACCTCCAGTTGAACCAGCACCATTTGTTGAAA
>NW_021619243.1:120072-121073 GCF_004785775.1 Grammomys surdaster | reverse complement strand
CATTTTCTCAGGAAAAGACATAAAATGAATCATAATGCAGAAAGTTTCCAAGAATGCAAGAGGCAGAGGCCACAACTTAAAAGAGAAACAGAATGACAGTGATCCGAGCACCTGGCTTACCTTTGCAGGAACTGTGACAACAGCTGACCTGGTTCATGACTTTCGACATTTCCATTGGACATGGCTCTTTCAAATGAGATTCTTGGTAGTACTTTAAAAAAAAATCTTTTACTATCTCACATTTTTCAGCCTATATTTTTGCATTTCTTTTAGCTTCTTCCTTTCCTAAAGAACACGATAAAGAAAAGTCATGTGAGAGGACACACTATAATGGATGGGGAAAGAAGCTGGGATTATTTATTTTTATATGTGATGATGAGTTATCCATGCCAGAAAAGAGGAGAAATGTCTTGTACACTGGGAATGTTCTCTTGGCCTATTGGCTTTGGGAAAATTTTACAGAGGACTAAAAGATAAACCTTTCTGCTGATTTAAGAACTGGAAGCAACTCTGTGGCTTTTAAGTGGTTTTTGTGTTACAAGGTGTTTTGTTGATGCTTTAGGAAGTTAGATAGTCTTTGTCTATGTCTGTTACAGACTGTCAGGTTTCAGACAGGGGCTATATAGATCTTTAGCTAACACCAGAGTGTAGCTCTGGCCAAAAGACTTGAGTTGCCCCTTAGTTTGTCTAAATCCAGAAGAAGGCACTTTGTCTCTTGAGTTGTGGTGGGGAGGAGCAGTTACCTTCCCATCATGTTGCTTGTACTGTAGCTACTGTTCTTCCCACATGTGGTTCCAGTTGTCAGTTTATATTACTGGTCTGTATACACTATGCACAGACATCCGTGGGGGATCTGGCCTGTCTAGAGTGGTCAAGAAATTATACACTCTGAAGGGGAGAAGAGAGTCAGATCAAGATAGCCACTGCTCTCTTCTGTGTCTGTTGCTACTCTAGACCAGGAAGACAGTGCTACAAGTCAGAAGGGCTGGCACAAACAGGAG
>NW_021619243.1:119842-120062 GCF_004785775.1 Grammomys surdaster | reverse complement strand
GTAGAGTGTAATCTGAATGTACATCTGATTTATATTAGATTTCCAGGTTGTTTAATGATGTTGAACATTTCTTTACATTTTCTCAGCCTATTGGCCGTTCTCTGTTTACATCTGTACAATGATTTTCAGTTTTATAGTTTGTTTTTGATACCTAGCTTATTGAGTTCTTTATGTATTCTAGACGTTAGTGCTCTGTCAGATGTGGAGTTTGGTAAAAATA
>NW_021619243.1:115265-119832 GCF_004785775.1 Grammomys surdaster | reverse complement strand
TTTATTGTTCAGGATTATTTTGGGTATCATGTTTTATTTTTCCATATGAAATTGAGAATTATCCTCTGAAGCTCTAAAGAACTATGTTAGAACTTTTAAGGGGGTTGCATTGAGTCTTTAGAATTCTTTTGATAGCATGTTCACTTTAATATGTTAATCCTATAGATCCATGTGCATGGAAGAATGGTCCATCTTCTCATATCTCTTTCAATGTCTTTTGTCCAACACTTGAAGTTTTTATCACAGAAGACTGTAACGTGCTTGGCTAGATTTATGCCAAGATATTTAATATTATTTGAGGCTTTTGTGATTGGTTGTATTTCTCTTATTTCTTTTTCTAACCACTTGGTTTTTGTATATAGAAGGGCTACTGATTCATTTTTAGTTACTCTTTTATCCAACCACATTGCTGACCATGGTTTTCAGATGTAGGAGTCTCCTGGTGGTAGTTTTATGTTGAGTTGTGCATAGTATCATATCATTTGCAAATAATTGTATATTGAGTTCTTTTCCATCTTTTATTCCCTTGATCTCCTTCAGTTGGCTTTTTCCTCTAGCTAAAATTTGGAGTACTATACTGAATAGATCTGTAGAGAAAAACCTATTTTTTTTGTTCCTAGTTTTAGTGGAAATACTTTGTGTTTTTTTTTCCATTTCATTTGATATTGGCTATATGCTTGCAGTAAATTGCCTTCCTTACAGTTAAATACAGCCTTTGTGCCCCTAATCTCTTCAAAACTTTTGTAATGAAGGTTCATTGAATTTTTTAAACGCCTACATTTTATCTATTTAGATGATCAGTTGTTGTTCATTTATATGATATGTTGCATTCACTTATTTTGTATATTACCATCTCTGAATCTCTGGGATAAAGCCTAATTCATTGTCAGGTTTATGTATTGTTGTATTCAGTTTTAGGAATTTTATTTAGTATTTTTGGTAACCACGGACATAAGGACATTTGGTCTGTAAGTGTTTTTCTTTGAGTCTATGTAACTTGAGTATCAGGGTAACTGCACTTTATCAAATGCATTGGAAAATGGTTTTTTTGTTTCTTCTTATGGAATAATTTGAGAAATATTGGCATTTGAAAGTCTAGGAGACAAATGCATTAAAACCATCTTGAACTGGCATGGTATTCTTTGGGAGATTTTAATGACTGCTTCTATTTTGCTGTGGGTAACAGGACTGTTTAAATTATTTACATAATCTTGATTTAGCTTTGGTAAGTAGTATCAAATGATAAAAAAATTTCCATAGCATTTAGAGTTTTAAATTTGGTAGAGTACAAATTTTTAAAGTATCTCCGTATTCTATAAGTGTCTATAGTTAAGTCTTTCATGTGAAAAGTCTCTGTCCACCTTTAGTTAATTTAGTTAAGGATTTGTTAATCTTACTGATTTTCACAAAGAACTATGTCTGTATTTTATTGATTCTTTGTCTTCTTTTTTGTTTATATTTCATTGATTTGAGTCCTATTTTTTTAATTTTTTGCATTAATTATTTTATTTATTTATATCCCATATGTTGACCTCTCCTTTCTGTCCCCCCTCCCAGAGGTCTTCACCCCATCTTCCCTCTTCTTCATCTCTGAGAGGGTGCCCTCGATGGCACCCCGTACTCCGGGCATCAAATCTCTACAGAATTAGGCTCATTCTCTCCCTCTGGAGCCAGACAAGGCACTCCTCTGCTACATATGTGTTGGGGACTTCCAATGAGCCAGTTTATTCTCTTTGGTTGGTGGTTTAGCCTCTGGGAGCTCCTAGGGTTCCTGGTTAATTGACACTGTTGGCATTCCTATGGAGATGTCATCACACTCATCTCCTTCAAGCCTTCCCCCAACTCTTCCATACAGTTCCTGAACCTCAGTCCATTGATCTGGCTGAAGTATTTGCCTCCATTTCAGACAGCTGCTGGTAGAGCCTCTCAGAGGACAGCCATTTAGGCTCCTGTCTCCAAGCACAACATAGCATCAGTAATAGTGTCAGGGTTTGGTACTTACCCATTGGATGTGTCCCAACTTGAGCCAGACACTAGACAACGTTTCATTCAGTCTCTGCTCCATTTTTGTCCCTGGATTTCTCTTGGACAGCAAACATTCCAGGTCAAAATTTTTGGAAGTGAGTTGTTGACCCCATCCCTCCACTAGGGGTCCTGTCTATCTATTGAAGGTGGTCCCTTCAGGCTCCATATCCCCACTCATCATTTTGGATAAGGTCAGCCCCATTGAGTGCTGTGATCTCAAATCCAAGGTCACTGGGACTTTTTCGAGGTTCTCCCCAAACCCCTACCATCCATCCCTAGATGCTGCATATTTCCATTCATTCTCCAAGCCCACTGGCCTTTTTGTCTTCTCTCTCCCCTATGCCTGATACCTTTTCTCCTCTCCCTCCACTTTCCAACCCAGGTCCCTCCCTCTGTCTCCTGTGATTATTTTCTTTCCCCTTCTAAGTGAAATTAAAGCATCTTCACGTGGGCCTTTCATGATAAACTTCTTATAGTCTGTAGGTTATATCATGGATATCTTGTATATTTTAGCTAATATCAATTTATCAGTGAGTACATACCATGCATATCCTTTTGGTTCTGGGTTACCTCACTCAGGATAATATTTTCTAGTTCAATCAACTTGACTGCAAAATTCATGATGGGCTTGTTTTTAATAGCAAATAGTATTCCATCATGTGAATGAATCACATTTTCTGCATCCACTCTTTGGATGAGGGACAGCTGGGTTGCTTCCAGTTTCTAGCTATTATGAATAAGGCTGCTATTATTTGTTGCCATTTAATACATATGTGTATCATTACTTTTTGTTCTCAAGATTTCAGGTATGCTGTTGGGTTCTTTATATGAGACTTCCTCAATTTTTACATAGGCTCCAAGAGCTATGAATGTTTCTCTGTGTATCAGATTTGTGTCTGTATATTCGGTATCTCTGTATTGTTAAACTAAGATCAATGGTATTGAGAAAAATCAATGACGAATGACTGTTGAAATTTTTATTGCAGTGTTGTGACTGCTGGTGTTGGTGGTAGCAGTGGTAGTAATGGAGTAATGGGTGTTTCCTTTCTATTAATTTTAATGTGAGAGTATTCTATTTCCTAGGTTTTTGTCAATGTAGTTAACCTCAATAAATTTGAGCCTTTCTACGCATTGTACAGAGCTACATTTGTAGATGCGTATTATTTAAACTTGATTTCATTGTATTTCTTTTCATCTATGTTGATTGAAAATTTAGCTGGGTAGACACATCTTTGTTGGCATCTTAGAGACTGCAGAAAGCCTGTCCAGGTCCTTCTGGACTTGGAGTATCTAGTGAGGTGTCAGTTGAAATTACATTATGTCTGCTTTATATGCTACTTCATCTTATCCACTTGCTTCTTTTAATATTCTTTCTTTGTTATATGTGTCTTATATTTTTTATTATTATGTGGTACTGGGATCTTTCTTTTCTGCTCTAATACGCTTGGTGTTCGTTCTTCTCCTTGGACCTCTATAGGTTTCTCCTACTTTAGATCAGAGAAACAAATTAGATTATTTTGTTGGGAACATATTATGAACTTTAAGATGGGTTCTTCTCCTTCCTCTATTCCAGTTATTCTTAGGGTTGGTCTTTTCAAAGTGTTCCAGATGTACTTTTCATTTGTTTAAGAAGATTTTGGTTTTAACATTTTCTTTGACTGAGGGCTGTATTTCTTGTAAAATATCTCCAATTCTCTCAGTTTTGTTTTCTTTATTGATTTAGTTTGATTTTCAGGTGCTGTACAGTTTTATTTATTTACTTTAACTATTTGGTCTTTCTTGGTTTTCTTTAGGAGATTTATTCATTTCCTCCAAGTTTTTGTGTGTTTTCCTGGATTTATGGGATTTATTTACATTTTCTAAGGACATCCATCATTTACATATTCTGTCTTATAGCCTTTTGCTTTTGCTTCAGGTTTCTGGAATATTTGGAGTCATATGTGATAGGTGATCTGTGTTATAGTGTCGATACATTGCCTTAACTGTTATTGATTGTGTTGCTATGCCATCACATAGGTGTCTAGAATTGGGATAATTATAGGTCTCAGAGCTGATTTTTTAATATTTGTATTTGTTAGATGAGTGTTTTGTTCCTTAGGTTATGTTACCTCTCTGGATATATAAATAGTGTAATAGTGGGTTTACTTGCTGGTTCAGATTGTGTGTTCACAAAGAAGTACTTCTGGTATTAGAAGGAGTAGGCAGAAAGAAAAGTGGAGGAGGTTCTTGTGATCTGTAAGTGATGGGTTCCAAAAGGAAATGGAGATAAAAAATATTCTGCTATAGAGTTGTAAATGAAACTGAGGGGATTGGCTTTCAGGGGCAGTAGATGAGCTGTAGGTCCGTTTTAGCCTGCGTTTTGCAGAGGTTTTACATTGAAATTGGTGTATGAGATGAAGCAACAAGTGGGGAGGGGCAGCTAGAGGTCAAGATCTATGGAATCCATAGGAGATGGGAGCACAAGGGCACAGAAGGCTGCAGAGCTGGGAATAGTATGTGTGTGTGTGTGTGTGTGTGTGTGTGTGTGTGTGTGTGTGTGTGT
>NW_021619243.1:99579-115255 GCF_004785775.1 Grammomys surdaster | reverse complement strand
TGTGTGTGTGTGTGTGTGTGTGTGTGTGTGTGTGTGTGTGTGTGTGTTTTGGAGGTTTGTGTAGGACAACCAAGAAAGGTGAAGGTGCATGGGGAGCTTATCTGGTTTTCTAGAGGATATGGATGGCCTATTGATTACCAAGGCATGTTTGTTGGATTTGCAAGCTTGTATACATCAATGAGTGACAGAGGTAAAATAGAAGAGGATAATCTGTGTTATCCCAGTCTAATGATGTTGGAGAAATGGAGGCTTCAGCAGACTTTTTGTTACATCACTAAAGATGACATTGAGGTATAAAGTCTGGGGAAATAGAATGAAGTGAAGGTCTGCACCTAATCTACCTCATTTAGGGGGTTGGCCATATATTCCATGCTGTTTACCTTTTGTCAAGGTTACTCTTTTACAACTGCCCACATGTACTCAGTACACTCCCTTTCTACTAGCACTTGTCAATTTATTCCATCCTAGTCATGCCTTTACCTGTTTCATGATATTTTTCATATTGGTACATTACCTGATTGGTTTAAATCATGGTCATCTTTCTGACTCTTCTGTTTAGACTGAGCCTGGGAAACTACTGCAGTCATCAATTATTACAAAAGCAAAATAATTAACTTCTTTTTTTGACTATTTTTGAAGGAGATAGTTTAACAAAGAAGGGTAAGATGATTTCCTCATTTTTCTACAAGCCATACATATGCAGAACCAACCAAGAAACGTATCCTTAATTGTTGTGAGTTCCTTAAAGCAATGCATGTATTGCCTGGAAGGAGACAACTCACGTCCCCGTCTTATAACCAGGATGCCTTTAATTCTGTAACACCTTAGAAGGGATAGTTATAAATGCTTGTTTAAGGATAGGGATTAAAGCATCACTTACTTCATGATCATCCACACTCCTGTGTCTTGTCCTTCACCTCAGGTCACTGTCAAGATTGGCTTCATGGAGTAAGGATCAGGGTGTCACTTGTACAATAAAAAAGCAACAGCAAAATGCTCATGATGAGGGCAAAGGGACAAGTTGTGAATGTGTAAATCCCTTGAGAAAAAATGAGTAGAGTTCCATGGTCATTAAAGAAAAACCACACAGGGTATCAAAGGAGAATTTTGATTCTTCTGAAAATAAACTCAATAAATGTTAACTTAAAATATAAAACAGAGACAACAATCCCTTGATGAGGTGATAGTTTTCAGAAATACACAAAGGTTTAATGTAATAGAAATATCACAATATAAACTGAGGAGCATGCTTTTTCATTCAAGGTAGAACTCACAAATGTTTAGAAGCAGAGTATTCAAAACCTGTTTTTAAATACTTAGTAACAGTTCTGTCCCTCTTTGTTAGTAAATTCCATAACTAAATGTAAAAACATAATGCTAGTGAAAGATTTAATCTTCAAGGCTGTAATGGCATTTATTAGTTTGAAATAATTCTGACTGCTAATGAAATTGGAGTACCCAAGTTATTTATGAAAAAATACATATATTTATGAAGTATATATGAGTCCCAAATGAGAGAACACCGTTTAAGAAATGAATTTCAAACCATAATGTCAATATTGTACAAAATATATATCCAGAATTAAACATATTTCGTAAGATGATGTCAGAATCAAATTACAATTATACAATATTATTCTGAAATGTTACAACTCATAAAATAGATCCATATATTGACAAATTGAGGAAAAGCATACAAAGACAGAGAAAAGGCATTGAACTTTTGGAATTTTTGTCACCATATGCAAAAAACACTACATAGATTTGAAATGATTCACAGTCATTAAAATTTCTTTCTGAAGTAATAAAGGAAGGTGACTCAGGAAGCACTTCAATGAGCTGAGGATAATTAATATATGAGGAAGAAGGTAACACATGAGGATTGATTCAGTCACTTTCCTTTCTGAACAGATATGGACCAGTGTGTGAAATGTCCAGAAAGTCACTATGCCAACTCAGAGAAGAACCACTGCCTCCGGAAATCTGTGAGCTTTTTGGCCTATGAAGAACCCTTGGGGATGACACTCACCATCACAGCACTGGGCTTCTCTCTACTCACAGCTGTGGTTCTTGTAGTCTTTGTGAAGCACAGAGACACACCCATTGTCAAGGCCAATAACCGGGCTCTCAGCTACACCCTGCTATTGACCCTCTTCATCTGTTTCCTCAGTTCCTTGCTCTTCATTGGCAAGCCCAACACAGCCACCTGCATCTTGCAGCAGACAGCATTTGGAATTTTGTTCACTGTGGCTCTCTCCACAGTGTTGGCCAAAGCTATTACAGTGGTTATTGCATTCAAAGCCACTGTTCCAGCTAGAATGGTGAGGTGGTTAATAGTATCAAGAGCCCCTAATTTCATCATTCCCATCTGCACACTGATCCAACTTATTATCTGTGGAATCTGGCTGGTTACCTCTCCACCCTTCACTGATCAAGATACTCACACTGAACATGGTCACATCATCATTGTGTGCAACATGGGTTCAACAGTTGCCTTCCACACTGTCCTGGGATACCTCTGCTCCTTAGCACTTGGGAGCTACACCATGGCCTTCTTGTCCAGGAATCTGCCTGACACATTCAACGAAGCCAAGTTCCTGTCATTCAGCATGCAGGTATTCTTCTGTGTTTGGATCACTTTCCTCCCTGTCTACCACAGCACAAAGGGGAAGGTCATGGTGGCTATGGAAGTGTTCTCCATCTTGGCTTCCAGTATAGCCCTCCTTGGATTGATTTTTGCCCCCAAGTGCTACATTATTTTGTTAAGGCCAGAAAAAAACTCCTGTCATAGCATCAGGCACAAAAAACATTCAAGAAGGAATATCCATTTAGATTTAGTTAAAAATTAAAATTTATCTATGTTCGTACATTAAATATTGTGGTTTAACCAGTGCCACAGCATGCTAAGTGTCTTATTCAGGTGTAATACGATATGATTGTGTATGGCCATATTCTCTACATCTAATTGTATTCAACTCTCTTTATACTGAAGCCATCAGTTTTATTTTATGTTTTGGATTCCTTATATGTTTTTTGTAACATGGTTTCACTATGTGCCCTTGTTGGCCTACAGTCTCATAATTATATCAGTGTAGCATAAACTGATGGACACAAAGTGCTTTTCTCTGCATATAAAGTCCTGCTGTGGAAGATGTGAAACCATGTCAGCCCTGTTGGATTCATTTTGTACTTCTTTCTTTAAAAAAATTCATGGATCGTTTCATTTGATTTCTTACTCCAGAATATTCTATTATATTCTACTCTATAAATTGAATATTGTTAGCACAAAGTATCTCTAGATTCAGTCTAAAAAGTTCTTACTTCCAGTGATCAGGAAAAACAATACCATGGTTTTGAATAACAGTAGAAGTTTCTTCTATTTTAATGAGTGAAACAAGAGGAAAAAGGAAGCCTCTTACTCTGTGGAACTACAAAAGATGCCTGCATTGTAACTAGTGTTTTTTTTTTTTTTATAAACTTAGAGCTCAGGAACAGGGTGGGACTGATTGGGTGTTTCATAGGCTTTTATGTGCATACCATATTGGAGAGAGTCATGCAGGTTCAACTCGGATAACAAGAACATTGTGCAATGTGGAGTTATAAAATTATACAGCAAAATATGGATGTTACATAGTCATTGGAAAAAGTAAAAGTCTTTTTTAATTGGTTATTTTATTTATTTATATAGCAGAGACTTTTCCCCTTCCAACATTCCTCTCCATAAATCCCTCCACCTGCTTCTATAACGGTATTTCTGTACCCTCCCTCCCACTCAGGCCTCAAGGCCATAGCATCCCTCTGAATGGGGCATCGAGCTTGCACAGGACCAAGGGCTTCCCGTCCTGTTGACTAACTCCACATCCAATAGAAGGCTACTATCCAAAATAAACAAAGAACTTAAGAAGCTAAGCTCCAGAAAAAATAAACAATCCAATCAAAAAGTGAGGTATAGAGTTAAACACAGAATCCACAACAGAGGAATCTCGAATGGATAAGAAGCACTTAAAGAAATGTTCAAAGTCCTTAGTGGTCAGTCAAATGATAATCAAAACAACCCTGAGAGTCCACCTTACACCAATAATCATGGCTAAGATCTAAAACGTAAGTGATAATACATGTTGCCAATGATGTGGGGACAGAGGAAGACTCCTCCATTGCTGGTGGGATTGCAAACTGGAGAAAACACTCTGGAAATCGATCTGGAGGTTCCTCAGAAAATTGGAAAAAAGTCTACCAGAAGACCCAGCTATACCACTCTTGGACGTATACCCAAAAGATTCCCCACCATTCTACATGGGCCCATGCTCCACTATGTTCATAGTGACCTTAATCCATATTACCCCTCTGTCATATGTAGGATGGGAGAAGATCCTATTCCAATCCAGAGGCTGTCTTTCTGTCTTATTGACAGTGACCTTTGCCTTACAGAAGCTTTGCAGTTTCATGAAGTCCCATTTATCAATTCTTGATCTTAGATCAAGAGCCACTGGCATTCTCTTAAGGTAATTGTCTCCTTTACCAAGGTATTCCAGGGTATTTCTCAGGTTCTCTTCAGTGAAATTTAGTGTATCTGGTTCTATGTTGAGGACCTTGATCTATTTGGAATTTGTTTTGTGCAAGAGTGATAAATATGGATGAATTTTTATTCTTATAGATGCAGATCTACAGTTAACCCAGCACATATTGTTGAAGATGCTTTGTTTCTTTTCTATTGTATGGTTTTGGCTTCTTTATAAAAAAATCAAGTGTCTATACGTGTGTGCATTTATTTCTGGGTCTTCGATTTGATCCCATTGATCGACATGTCTGCTTGTGTACCAATACCATGCGATTTTTATGACTATTGACCTGTAGGAGAGCTTGAGGTCAGGGAGGGTAATTCCTCCCAATTTTCTTTTATTGTTCAATATTGATTGGGCGATCCTCTTTTTTTTCCATATGGATTTGAGAATGTGTTTTTCAATGTCTATGAAAAATTGTGCTGAAATATTGATGCAGATGTTATGAATCTGTAGATTACTTTTGGTAAGATGGCCATTTTCACTATGTTAATCTTACCTACCTCTGAGCATCAGAGATCTTTCCATCTTCTGATAATCTTCTATTTTTTCTTCAGGTATTTGAAATTATTCTCATACAGATCGTTCACTTGCTAACTAAGAGTTACACCAAGATACTTTGTACAATTTTTGCCTATTGTAAAGGCTGTTGTTTCCCTAATTTCATTCTTGGCCCGTTTAATATTTGTATAAAGGAGGGCTACTGATTTCTTATAGTTAATTTATATACAGCCACTTTGACAAAGGTGTTTATCAGCTGTAGAAGCTCCCTTGTAGAATGTTTTAAATCACTAATGTACACTATCGTATCACCCATGAATTGTGATATATTGATTCTTCGTTTCTAATTTCTGTCCACTGATCTCCTTTAGTTGTGGTTAGAACCTCAAGTACTATGTTGAATAGATAGGGAGAGAGTGGGAAGCCTTTTCTTTTTCCTGCTTTTAGTAGAAATGCTTTAAATTTCTGTCCATTCATTTTGTTTTTTCTATTGGCGTCCTATACATTGCTTTGACTGTGTTTAAATATGTGCCCTGTATGCATAATTTCTCTAATGCCTTTAACACGAAGTGGTATTGAATTTTATCAAAGGCCTTTTCAGCATTTTATGAGAAAGTTATGTGATATTTTCTTTCAGATTCTTTTTTTTACACTTAATTTCTTTATTAGTTTTTCTGCCCAGTTAACTTGCTATATCAAGGATTTTTGTTTTGCATTTTGTAATAGCAAAGTCTCTTATCAGCCTCCAGAATACACAAAATTAGGCTCTTTGTACAGAGAGGAAAAATAATGAACTCCATTAAAAGTTCATATTGTCCAAAGAGAAGACAACCATCAATGGAAAACCTCACACAGGAGGACCTGATATACATCATATACATATACAGTATAGGTATTTATAGATATCTTGAGAACACAGCTAAAAGATGTCCAATACTTGAAGTGCTATCTACAGTAAGGGATTAATTCTACCAGCTTTAAACAGTCACATTCAGTATTCACAGAAGCACGTGAGTGAACAGAACTGGGGATAGGATACACTCCATTGGACTCCAGAGCAGTCTAGAAATGGCTTACAGTTACAGAAAGGGGCGGCATGTGCCACAGATACATGGATGTTGTTGTCCTCTTGTCTCAGAACACCCACATACCACCACATACATCCCCCCCCTCCCATATCCCCACATAAGTGCTCTGCTCTCTGGGGGATTGACTGTGGATCAAACAAACCACCAGGCTCAAACCATTACTCTGGGCTGTGAGAGTCCACTCGGTGAGATGGCAGACATGGTTGTTCTCCTCAAGGATGGCCCATCTCCCACCTAAGGACTAGGCAATCTCCAGCCCCTCCAGCTAGCAGAGGTCATTGTATCTTTCTGTCTTGGATCTAACAAGCTCCAATCTTAAGTAATGTCTGTGACACACTGGCCCAAGTTGACCAGGGTACTGTGACAAACACTTGGTGAAATCTGGGACAAGAGGGATAGATCTACAGTGCCTGCCAGCTCCCAGGGGGGTAATAGTGACTTTCTCAGGGGCTACACACAGCATACAAAGCAATCAACATTCTACCTCTGCCAACAGGGGTAAGAGACCAGGTGACCTTTCCCTCAGGGTGGCACATGGCCCCATGGTGGCAGAGTGTGGGGGTTCCTGCCCCCATGTCAGGGTTCTCCATATTCTTCAGCCTGGCTGGCCTTACATCACCTGGCCTGCCCAGAGAGCACCAGGAAAATGGTTGTATAGAGCGCCCCCTTGTGGCTACCATCCTCACGACTGTCACCTCTATTATTAGAATAGGTGTGCTTTATATAAGAGTTACAGGAAAGGTAACTCTGAGGTCCAAGGCTCCCCACTGCTCTAGCTCCCACCCACCATCTTCAAACCCCACGTCTGCTAGCTCCCGGGGTGGGCTGTGCTTTCTTCGGTACTGTATCCTCTACCCTGGCCACTCCAGCTGGGCAGAGAGGGGCCTTACCAACCAGTGACCACATTGAGTGAGATCGAGTGTCTAAGGTGAGTTCCTCACACCACGTAAGACTGTTGTGCTGTGCTGTCCTAAGGTGGATCCCCTCATTTTTTTAAAATAAAAGAGAAGTAACCCCATTTTATTCCCTTCACTCTCACAAAAATAAACTAAAGGGCAGATGAGCCTGTGCGGAGACGGCAGTGGGACCTGGGGGCAGGTAAGCGGCCATCTTGTGCAGGACGAGGGCTTCATCAGGACACCTCCATGGTGTGGTTGACCTGGCCCATCCCCTCACTGCTGTCTGAGTGGGCACAGGGCTGAGGGCGGCCGCCATCCACAGAACTGTCACTGGTGAGGGATGCGGTACGTGAGCGTGCAAGGCGGGTCATGCTGGCTGAGGGCATGTAGCCCATGCCTTGCAGGAAGTATTTAAAGGCCTCAGTCAGCTTCCCTGGCTGTGTCACCTGAGGAAGACTGCCAGAATCTGCCATCTTCAGGAAGGTCGTAGTGGTTGGGTCCAGTTTGGAGTTATACTCAATCATCCCATCCTCAGCAGGCGCATTATCTCCGACTACCAGCATCACCGGGCAGTGGACCGTCTTAGCCTTGGGCATCGTCCCAGGCCGGTTAATATCAAGGTCTCTACGGTTGTTGTACATGTTCCAGAAGAGCTGCAGGTTGGCCTGGTTCACCACGGTTGAGATCTGCTGCCGAGCTCTGTGCCAGCTCTGTGTTGTTTGCCAGCTCCTGCTGGCTGAAGAGATGGGAGAGCACAGTGTCTGGTAAAGTGCTGGTCAAGCCAGAGAGCTTGGTGGTGGCCCAGTCAATCCAGCCTTTGCTGTTGGGGTCAATGTTCATCATTACCAGCCCCTCCACCAAGTCTGGGAAGATGAGTGCAAACTTGACCAACACGTAGGCTCCGGCTCCCACTCCAATGCCAATCACATACTTGAACCCGAAGTGCTGTGCCACACTCGGGAGCATGGCAGCCAGCTGCTGCATGGAGGGAAATTGGTACCCCTGGGGGAACTGTGACGCTCCCACCTGCTCCCGGGGGGCAGCCACATGGCACACCACAAAGTGTTTGGTGATCTCCTGCATGTCCTCAAAGTTGAAGAAGGTGTTGAAGCACAGCTTGTGGTTGAGACACACATCATGATAGGTGAAGATCGCTGGACGGTTCCCTTTGGGAGAGCCCCGGATCTCCACATGCAGAAGGCCATAAGGCGTCTTGATGTCATGTTCCTTCCAGTCTGTGTCCACAACTGAGAGGAAGGCGTCAGGGTTATCCAGCTCTGTAACATCCTGGCCCGGAGCAGGGGCTTTTCCTCAGGAAATCACAGCTCCTGCAGCCCTGCCATGGTCATGTCGTGGAGCAGAAGCTCTTTTCTCTGGGTTCCTGTCTTGATGGCCCACAGAGAACTTACAAGATCAGGATATCTCTGAGGCTTGGATGTGGGAAAGGGGAGTGTCCCAGTTTCTTTATCTGGTAAATTGTGTGATGAATTCTCATACACTGAACCTTCCCTGCATCCCTGGAACAAATCCTACTTAATCTTGATGGATGTTGTCTTTGATGTGTTCCTGGATTTGGTTTGGGAGTATTTTATCAAGTATTTTTTGCCTCAGTGTCTGTGTGTAGCATCATAAATTCTTCTTTCATTCTTCTCTGGTTCACAAAGACTTAACCAGAATAACCTAAGAGGCTTGCTGACTTGATACTAGCTGACTTGTTACTAGCTGTCTTGATACTATACTTGACCTGCACTAGCAAGAAATCCTTCTACTTAATCCCCAGCTCTCTTTCTTTAAGATGCTGAATGACAGAGACTGCAGATTCTAGTCTCTGGAACTCAGGCCCTTCAGCTACCACTGCAAAGTAACTTAGCCTTAATACAGGTAAACAACCTATTATAGAAAAGGCCATGCTATTCCACAAGATCAAATTTTGCCCCACTGATGCCCTTCTCCCTGGGCTTACTTCAAGAGTGAACCAAGAAAGCACTGCCTGGCCTGCCTCAGACATCAGGAGAGTTGGCACTAGCTTTGGTATCATCTTTTTTAAAATTCACAGCTATTCTAGGTGGTATAAGATAAAAATCTCAAAGTATTTATAGTTTTATTGCTGTGATGAGACACCAGGCCCACAAAATCTTGTATAAAAAAGGCCTCTAATTGGAGTTGACTTAAAATTCAGATTTAATCAAGTATTATCACACCAGGAATCACGATTGCATGCTGGCAAACTTGGGGCTTGAGGAACCAAGGGTTCTTCAGCAGACAGCAGGAAAGTAATGCCATACTGAGCCTGTATTGAATAGGTGAGATCTCAAAGCCCATCCACAGTCAATGTCACACTACTCCAAGAAGGCCACAACTCCTAAAATAACTGCTTCCTAGTAGCCTATGGTGTCATTTTCTTTCAAAGTAGGACATTCTTATTCATTTTCTTAGCAGGTAGGGCTGTCAAACCTTTTGGGGAGGCTATGTAAATACCTAGTGTAGTGTATATTTTCTCCAATCTAAAAGAGCCACCCAAGAAATATTTCCTAGGACTTTGGGAAATAAAGTCTGAATTGGCCATATTCTATTTCCTGGCTCCCAGCAGTGGGACTTGGATATCAAGACAGCCACAAAACCTTTAACGTAAGATCTGTCATGCCTACAAGATGTGCTGTAGTAACAGAGTTGTAGAACTTGTGGGAACGTCCAACCAGTGACTGGTCCAAACTGAGACCTACATCACGAGAGGGAGCACATGTCTCACACTGCCTGGATAACTATGAACCAGAGGCAGAACACCCCAGAGACACCAGATTGAACTAAACATGACTGGGAAACATGTCAATGACAAATGTTCTCCTATACTCATGGATCTGTCATCAGAAGCACCACACAGCAATGGAAGCAGAGGCAGAGACCCACAGCCAAACACTAGGTGGCTCTACAGAAGAAGAGAAGGAAGGCTTGTAGGAGCAAGAGGTATCATGTTCTCAACAAGAACGTGTCCCACAGAATCAACCTACCAGGTCTCATAGGCATTCACAGAGACTGAAGTGAAAAAATACAAATCCTGTACAACTGTTTTGAGTTATGTCCTTTAAATATACCCTGTGGTATATTAAAACAATTTACTATTTGGGGAGGGTGGTGAGACAGGGTTTCTCTGTGTAGCCCTGGCTGTCCTGAAACTCACTCTGTAGACCAGGCTGGACAATTTGCTATTTGTATCTTGTGTACATTAGCAGTATTCCCACATGTAAGCCTGTACAAATCATGTATGCTTGTGCTTGTGAAGACCAGAAATAGGCGTTGGTTCCCTAAACCTGGATATACCAGTGTTTCTGAGTTACAATTTTAGTGCTGGAAATAGATCCCAAGTGTTCTGAAAGTGCAGCAAGTAGCTTTATAGGCTGAGCCTCGTCTTCATCTATAAAGTTGGGGCCTTGATTTACTGTGTCTACTAGTATTTAAGGATACAGACTGAATTCAGGTCTTCTTTCTCATGGCTTAATCCTCTCTCTTTCAATACGTAGAAAAAAGAAGAATCTTCATAAAGTTTCCTCTGACAGTGGAAAGTGATCGTGGGTCTCAAATATGGATAGGGAAATTAAAGAATGCTAGTAAGGCATTGTATATGTATCTTTAACTCGTTAAAATATGGTGACTACAGACTTTCTATGTGTGCCAGTTGGAATATCTACAAAGTGTGTCTTTATAAAAGATTTTAAATAAACCAAGAGGAAATACAAGTTTAGAGGAATTCATTTTACTCTTATATCTCAGAAATGTATAGATAGATGATAGATAGATAGATAGATAGATAGATAGATAGATAGATAGATGATAGATAGATAGATAGATGATAGATAGATAGATGATATAGATATAGATACAGATACAGATACAGATAGATATAGAGATAGAGATAGATAAATAGGTAGTTAAGTATAGATATGTGTAAGCATAGCGTTAACATTCTTTTTTCTTGCCATAAACGAACAAAGGAGGATCAGGGTTGCACAGTTGCATCTTAACAGTCAGGACATCAACACATACATCACAGGCAATCTCATCTATTGACTAACTAATTCATTTTCTTTTAATGTCTATCCTTAAATCTCTAAGACAAGCTAGTTTTTTATTCTTCTTAGATTATGATGTTAATGCCAGTTTTAATTAGATTATATTTTCTTAATCAATCTTGCCAAGAAAAAAAAAAGATTTTATAGATACTCGGTCCTTTTTCCAGGAAAATTCTCCAATCCCATGTGATTAAGTCTGATTGCTAAACTTCATCAAAAAAAAATCTTGTTGAAAATTTTGTCAATGTACTTCCTGTTCTTCAAATTTAGTACTCAGATACAAAGTGAGGAACATATTTGCACTGAGTGACACATAAGCTTACTCTGTTACCCATGATTGCCCTGAACTCTGACTTACTGAGCAGTAGGTTTCCCTGTGCCTGTTCATTGCCTTCAGTCTTATAATAGACAGGATCTCTCTTCTATGTACTCATTGCATATTGTTAGCCTAAAGCAAAAGGACAATCCCAACAAGCTACTGTGTGACCAGTTAACATTTCTTATGATAGCACTTTTATTTTTGTTTTATTTGGGATTTTGTTCACCCTCTTCTCCCATTCTTGTGTAGGAAAGTCAATATTTGGGGGGCCATAGTTTCATTACAATATCACAATACATAATACATTCACTGTCCAAAATTGCGGGTGGCTAGAAAGAGAGCCCTGCTGAAGATTGCTTCCCTCAGCACCTGAAGTGAAAGGATACACTGTGGTGACTTTAAATTATCATACGTTTTACATAAATAAGGAACACCCTCAAAAAAAAAAAAAAAATCCTGCCGGGTGGTGGTGGGGCACGCCTTTAATCCCAGCACTTGGGAGGCAGATGCAGGAGGATTTTGAGTTCAAGGCCAGCCTGGTCTACAGAGTGAGTTCCAGGACAGCCAGGGCTACACGGAGAAACCCTGTCTAGAAAAACAAAACAAAAAGAGGAAAAGAAAAAAGAAAAAAAACCCTACTCTTTTTAAGGCATGGAAGCAGGGTGTGAACATACTGCTCTAGATGCAGGAATGGATCACCATGACACCTCTACTCAAAGATTAACCTTGCATTAAAGAAGACTAGGAGTAGAGAAGTTCAAATTTCAGAATATAAGCAGGAGGCTTGATTTTTCTCATTGATATTAAGTAGATATTTGGAAGTGAGAAATGCAGCAGGACTATTAAATTTTACATGTGAGAAATAAACTGCTGGTGTTGGATGCAGACATCATATTTTTCTACAGATAAAAATATATCACAGACAAAAATTCTGGGACAGGAGTCAGTAAGTAGGAAGAGCAAAATCCAAAAGTTGTCTTTTGTTTGTAATTGCATGGCCCACTGCTTTGCCCTGTGCATGACTAGTGTGGACTTTTTTACACCTTCTTCCAATTCATCTAACTTTGCAACCTCTGATGTAGCATGATATCCTCAGCCAAAATTACTGTATTAAAAGTTTTGAACTTGGCCAAAACAGCCCAGTAGGAAGTTGATCCTTTAGCTCCTGCTGTCTCCTTGGCTGAAATCCAAAACATATTTTCTGACTTGTTTTTAAGGAGAACACAGGGCCTCAGATGCAGAGCCTAAGGGAAGAAAGAGTTCCACAATTCTCTTTGGCAGTGGAGAAAGTGTCATGAAGAACTTGTGGGTGATTGACAACACAGAGGCACTCATTAACAGTCAGAAGCACAAAATGTTCACAAACACGTGAAACATATATATACCTACTAGGCATCATTGGATATGTTTATATCTGTCTTATGGCTGGGCAGATTTATATGTTAATAGGATGGTCTGGATTTTTACCTTTGGGCTCCTGTATATTCCCAATTTTGTGTGTGCCTTTACTGACAATGAATGCTATGTAACAAGCAAGGAAAATTTTTACCACCAAGGAGATGTGACAATTGGTGCGTTTTTCCCTCTTCATATTT
The DNA here is from genome assembly GCF_004785775.1 of Grammomys surdaster. NCBI lineage: Eukaryota > Metazoa > Chordata > Mammalia > Rodentia > Muridae > Grammomys > Grammomys surdaster. Next base: position 102,227 of record NW_021619243.1, on the reverse strand, counting down.
TTTACACAGGCAACAAAGTTTCTGATAAATATATGCCATACAATTACCAAGATTTTCATATACAGTAAGTATAATTATTCATTCCAAGAGTTCAGAATTCTTATGATTTAGTGGATATAGGGATTAAAACTTTCTTTAGTTTTTCACAATCCTTTTTTCCATTCTCAAATCTCTTCAAGTATATTTTCTTGTGTACTTCTTTTCTTCTTTAAGTGCAAAAGTGGTAATTTTGATGTTATTCATTTTATTTTCCCTGTTGTAATTTAATATCCATGGTCTTTGGTTTGTCATTCATGTTACACCAAATAATTTGAATATTATCAGAGTTTTGATTTCAGAGTATAGATACATTAATCTAAGTATGATTTTAACTTTTGGGTTTTCTTGAAGTCCAGATATACTCTTGAGGACAGAGATGATGTAACTCAGTGAAGAGTCTCTTGAGTGCATAGAATGTTGCTTGAGTGACAAGTACTGACTATGTTACAGCCAGCTGATTTCAGTAGAAAAATTGGCAAGAGATTTCTGCTCTAAATATGTCTTTCTCTATTTTTTTCTTTCTTTTTTTATTTCATTGTTTTGTTTCTGTTTTGTTAGTTTGTCCTAAACTTTTTAATTCTTAGACAGATTTTAAAAGTTTATCTGCTTGCCAGATACGTTTCTAGTGCTTTTCTTCCTTTATGCTTGTGTGTTCCCTAAACACTCTATCTGAGAAGATGGCCATTTAATGGAATTTTAAAACTTTTCTGAAATTTACAATATTAAGAAATACCATCAGAAAAGTCTGGTTTCATAGGAAAGTAATGACAACAATTAAGTTTTCCACTTTATAGAAGAGATAAAGTGTGCTTATCCAAAGCATATGTCTGGAATATCTATGGATAAGTTGAAAAAGACCATGAAGTAGAAAATTAGAGCTTGTACATGTCTGTGAACATATGAGAAAATCAGTAGGATGAAAACAGTTAAAAAGAAAGAAAGAAAAATTACTTAGGAATGTGAATTGTGCTCAGTGTGACATTGCTATGCAACTGTTAAATCCTTGGTAGGGTGTTAAGTAAAAAAATCAAAGACAGTAGCAGAAGAAATATGTGAAGAAGTAAAGTCTCCTGTGATATTTGGGGTCTTATATATTTATTTTGAGACTAACACAGCAAAGATGGCCACAGATTCAAATTTTATGTCTATATGCCACAATTCATATCTCAGTGAGGTAACTCATAGTAGACTCAATTGCTTAAGGACCACATCTTAAATAACATCACAAATATGTGTTATATGCCTAGCAGCCTAGGGACACTGTTTGCTGGGTGAAGCTCTGTCTATTTCATTGTAGTTAAGGGCACTTCTTCCTCTCCTTTTCTTCTCTTCTCTACCTTCAGCAGCCCAGGTACCAATGTACATGTGCATGTGGTGTTTAGTACATCAAGCAGCAACAGGCCCATATGTACAAAGAGTGTACTTCCAGGTACATGAGCCATAAGAAGTGGCTTTTTCTATGATGAATGAAAGGATTTTATCCTATAAATATTATTCATTTTTATAGTAAAATTTTATATAGTCAGAAATAAAATCAAAGTAGTTAATTACTGGGAAAGAGTATTTTTACTATAAAATATTAACAATCTTGTCCTATACACTTACTAGACATATTTTTCTGTGTACACTTCTATTGTACTACATTTTCCCAAGTAACAGATTAGAAAAATGGAGCTCCTGTAAGTTTTCTAGGATATTGCTCTGGTACATAATAGTGATCTGAGATTGATTTCTACATTTTATCCTTCTGTGTCTTAGAAGTGAAAATATATCTATCCCTAAATGTACCTTGATCCTGAGCACATTTCTCCACTCTTGCCTGCGGCCTTATAATTGAGGTTTCTATTTTCATGCATTGCAGCCCTGTGATCTTTTCTTCATACACAGTCAGAATGGCCATTGAGTATTCTTGAAATTCTTTGATGAAGGTCTATTATGTATTCGAGGTGTATTCATCTTTTTGAAAAGTATGACTGTGGTGTCTGCTTTATTGTAGTTTGTTATCTACACTTTATTTTTTAACTGGCACTTGTTTTGTGTTTGCTAGCTCCCTTTTCCTCTAGACAATTTAATTTATAAGGAAGCTGTGATAGACAAAGTTAATTTCTCACACAGCTGGAAACAAACACAAGCAGCCCTTCAAGTGTGTACCACCCTCTCTGATGTAAGAGACGTTGTCATGGTTTGCATAGGTGAGTGCTGATAGCAGTCATTATCAGCACTGTGGAGAGTTTTCTACCATTTACCTCAAACTATCATTGCAGAAATAAATATAGAATGTAGAAAAAGATGTTGAAAATATCTAGACCTTTGTAGGTTATTTTTATTTAAATTAACTGATTAAAATCATTTAATTGCATTATGTTTCAACTTTATCTACTCTAGTTGAATGAGTAAATAATTCATGAAGTATTCTCTAATTTTCAATATAAGTTAATTGATGTGGTAAACATTTAGAAATAATATAAGAAATTTCTCAGAATTCTAACCGTTTTGCAGATTTTTCTGTTCTGTTATCGCAGATGTTCTGTTATTATCATTAGTCTATTATCATTAGTCTATTATTATCATTAGTCTATTATCATTAGTCTATTATCATTAGTCTATTA
>NW_021619243.1:91992-99569 GCF_004785775.1 Grammomys surdaster | reverse complement strand
AGTCTATTATCATTAGTCTATTATCATTAGTCTATTATCATTAGTCTCATAAGAATCTTGTAAATGACCATTTAGCAAAATTTTTTGAGTATTTATTAGCTTATACTTTTATTAAACTATTATCAATTTCTTAACATTTTGTCATATTGTCTAAAACATTTGTAGATTATTTATTTCATATTTCTTGGTGTAATGGTTAGTTTTATATCAACTTGAAACAAACTAGATTCACTGGAGAGGAGGAAGACTCAATTCAGTAATTGTCTCAATAAGATCAGGCTATAGACATGCCTGTAGTTTATTTTCTTAATAATTTTTTGATGTGGGAAGGCCCAGTCAATTATGGGTGTGATGCTATCTCTGCAAATGTGGTCCTAGGTTCCATAAGAAAGCAGACTGAGCAAGTCACAGTGAGCAAATCAAAAAACAGCATTGCTCCATGGCCAGTGTATTGGTTCCTCTGTGAAGGGCCCTGCCCTACTTGAGAACCTGTCCTGACTGCCACCAATAATGAACAGCAATGAAGCATAAGCTAAAAATGCTGCAAAGTTTTGAATCAAGTTGAGACATGCAAAAATCATCTGAAACGGAGGAACATCAGTTAAGAATATGTCTCCATAAGAGTGGGTTTTAGGAAAACCTGTAGTGGTATTGCATAGCCTTTTGTGGGTGAAGCCATCTGGGGACTGGTAATCATGAAGTCTATAAGGAAGCAGGCCGAGAATGACATTATGAGAAAGCCAGTAAGTAGAACCCTTCTGTGGCCTCTGTATCATCTCCTGCCTCCACATTTTGGCCCTGTTTGATATTCTGTCCTGATATCTTTCAGGGATGGATGATGATGTGGAGGTAATCACTTATTAAAAACTTTCCTCCCCATCTTCCTTTTGGTCATGGTGTTTCATCACACCAACTGTAATCATAGTAAAGATACCAAAATAATGTTTTCCTCCTACGTTCCCTTTTGCGCATGGTGTTTTCGCCAATAAATAATAATTCTAACTAAAACACCTTGTTTAATCTTTAAAAAAAAATTAGTGTGTGTGGGGTTGTGTTAGGTAAGGGGATGCTTCATATGTTATTTCCCTGCTTTTTTAAAATTTTAAAACAGAGTTTCTATAACTCATATATCACCCGCAGTCCTAAAACTTACTATGTAGACCGGACTTGCAGTGATCTGTGTGCCTCTGCCTATGGAGAGCTGGGACTCAAAGCATGCACCCCTATTCTCAATGAAACATTTTTGCACCCCTATTCTCAATGAAACATTTTTGCTTCTCTCTTTCTCTATTTTTTTTACTTGTTACATTTTTCTTTTTTCCATGACACATGGATTTCTTGTGTAGCCTTGGCTGTCCTAAAACTCTCTATGTACATCAGGCTAACCTTGAAATCAGAGATCTACATCCTTTTACGTCTTAGGCAGTGGTATTAATGTTGTATACCAACAAACATAGATACCTTGTTTCTTAAAACACTGTTTGTTTCCTTTTTCAGTTTTCCTGTAGGCTCAGATATTTTGGTCGTTCTGATAAGCCCTTGAAACAGTGATCATGAGAGTGTTCATGTAATTGTGTTTATTGCCTTGCTTTTTCTTTTACTATTTGTGTTTATTGTCTTCTTTGTTTCTTGACTATTTCCATCTATTATATTTCTAGACCCTAAACTTAGAACTGACTTTAATACATGCATGTAATCAAAATGGTATAAAAACATAAAGGAAGAGAAAGAGGGGATATAGGATAGAGATATTTAGGTAGGTAAAATGGGGAAAGGTGATGACAACTGTATTGTAAATAAATAAAATATCGAATAAAAAAGAAAGAAAATAGAGATATTACACAGGTTAAAATATATCAAAATGAATGTTTAACAATCTACATAATACAGATTTTAAACTCACTGGATGAATAAAATGATAAAGTATCAAGAAAAATTGTTTTGAATTTAAACAGTTTTAATTACCATACATGATTTGTACGTATTTATGAAATAACATGTTCTATCAAAATATGAATCTAAGATAAATCTTGGAAATAAAGACCTTATTTCCCTATCACTGATTTATGTTGGGTAGCTTGGATCTCCCATGCTGCTTCATCATGAAATATGTAGTGGTGATTGCACTGGATAATGTGTTTGTAGGCCATTGGTTACATGTATTAAGTAATCAAAATGATGCATATAATATTTATATATGTGTGCATTTAAATCTATACTGTCTACTGACAAAGATTACATTTATTTTTCTTGTTTCTCACCATTCTGACAAAATGCCCCTCCATTAGACTTACTTTTTCAATTTTATTTTTGCCTTGAAAAGCATTTAATTCTGTACTCATTTCACAGAAAACATTTTGACCATATTCACCCACACCACTCCATCTTCTTATATCCTCTCTTTTGATCCTTATCCTCTTACCAAAGAAACTTATTTCTTTTATTTTTTTCTAGTCAATTACACTTTGTGTTCTATAAGAACTATTGTCACTGTTACCTTGTTTTGAATATGGTTGATCTAAGGTCACAGCAGTGAAGAAATTGACTATCTCTCACCAAGGAACTTTCAAATCTCAATAGTATCTTGGCTCAGAATGACATTTCATGCCAGTATCGTCCATGTTAGTATTTTGTCTTGTTTGAGCACACATGGTCTTGTACATGCTTTCATAATCATGTTGGGTCCAAATGTACAACTCTTGTGGACTGAAAATAATGTTTCCCTGAGATTATCCACAGCCTCTGGTCTTTACAATCTACCCACTTCATTTCTGCCATGATAACTCAGCCTTGTTGGTAGGGGTATGATGTCTAACCCACATTTATGGACAAGCAACATATAGCCTTTTATTATATGTACCATGATCAGTCGTTGGTTTATGAATGATTTGCCATTTTCTGTAAAAAGAATCTATGAGGAGGACTGATGGAAGCACAAATCCATGGGTCCATCAATAACTCATTAGTGGTTAATTTTGTACTTTAGCATAATAAGACTATTAAGCTATCCCTGTGGGTCTATGACTTACTTTATCACCAAGTCTTGACAACTTCGTAGTGTACTGTATGTTTTCTGTGCTGTGGAATGTATCTTATATTAAATCAGACAAAGGTTGGATCCACATGTAACATGTGTGCCCATTTTAGAACCAGATGGCCTATCAGGTAAACCCAGTCATTACTGTATCCCTCATAGTTCACAGCTTATGGAGAATGACGATTATTTTATTTTCCTTGGTAGCAAGCATAGCATCTCACAGTACTTGAAATCTAGCCAGAAGAAATAAAGTAAGTGATTAACTACGTGATTTCTCTATGTTTTGTGGTTCAGGTATGTATTGTCCTCAGCAATGGAGTCTTTCCATCAAGTTTTGCAGGATCCAATCTTGGGTGTCCTTTATATATATTCTAAATTAAAAGTATGAAAGATGTATGATATTCAATTTTCTTAATGTGACTCTAAATGGCTATTCTAATTGTAGAGAAGTTCATTGAGATGTACAGATTTAAGTGTGGTTAGTTTTGGTTTCTATTGGTTTTTTTTCTTTGAGAATTCTTTTATATTATTATTCTTTAATCCATTTTTACAATCTAGGCTTGATTTCCCTCTCAGTCTTCCCTCTGACTACTCTCTACCCCATACCTTCTCCTCCAACTGTCTTCAAGAGAATATCCTCACCAGACCTCCCACTCCCTGGAGCCTCAAGTCTCTCACGGCGTATGTGCAACTTCCCTCACTGAATCCAGACCATGCAGTCCTCTACTGTATATGTGTTGGGGGCTGCATATCAGTGGGTGTATGTGGCCTGTTTGGTGTATCAGTGTCTGAGACATCTCGGGGGTCCAGATTTGTTGAAACTGCTGGTCTTCCCACAGAGGCTCCCTTCTCCTCAGCTTCCTCCATAATTTTTTACTTCCTCCAAATATTTCTACTTAAACTATTTTCATAGAGACTCTTTGTACTCTTTTTTTAAGTCTTTCTAGCCTCTTCTGCTCTGAGTTCTGTGACTGCCATGATTTCATCCTAATAAATACAAGTGCATCCTTACATATTTGTTTTAAATTATAATATACATGAAGTCTTTTGTTTTATTTTGTTTGATTTTACTTGAAAAATTCACTTGGTTTAAAAGAAAAACACCGTATGGCATGTAATCTATAAATTTCAGCAGCTCCTAAGAAAAGGAATATAGAGGAGGAAGGAACAAAGACAATATTCTTTGTGCCATCATGCATCATGTATATCAGATATGTGGCATATCAGAAGCTACATGAATGGAAGAAAGAAGTTTTAAAAAAGAGTAGAGAAGTACAAATTATCAGAAATACAAACATTCATTGAAGCAAAAAAGAAAAGGACAAAAACAAAAATTAAAAAAATTATGTGACTAAAATACCAGAATTCTACAGAAAACTTCTATATCTGAAGATGCTCTATTCCTTTTCTTTTTAAGTACATTTAGTGGAGAAATATTCTCCTTCCATGTGTGTGTGTGTGAGTGTATGTGTGTGTGTGTGTGTGTGCGTGTGCGTGTGTGTATATATGTATGTATATATGTGTGTGTGTTTGTAAAATAATGTTGCTTTTCTATAGAAACACTGAAAATGTCTTATGAAATATTTTTTATCCAGATGAAGAACAATTTACTAAATATAATCTTAAGGATACTGCTTTGGGAACAGCATACTTTGACACTAAAAGGCAATGCTCTTTCTTTCTGTGTGGGTCTTTGGCATCCTTAAAGGTCTAATTTTTCTCTCATTGTATTATTACTAGACAAATCAACAGTGGCCTAAAAGGTAAACTCCTGTAAGTGCAAGTTTGAGGACCTGAGTTCAGACCCCCCAAAGATCATGAGTATACACTGATATTTTAATGATCATATGGAGGATAAAATAGAGAGAGGAGACTCCCTGGAGGTTTGCTGGCTAGAGTTCCAGGCTTATGTGCTGAAAACTATAAAGAACTGTGAAGTCAGTTGTCATGATACTGTTTTCTCCACACCACTGAGAAAGGAGAGGCAGAAATTCTTCATGATTTTGAGGTCAAATTTGTTTATAGAATATGTTCCAGGACAGCCAAGGCAACATGATCAGCCTCTGTCCCAATCAATCAAATAAGTTAGTGAGTCAATAATTAAACAAATGATTGAGAGACCACATATGAATTCATGTGGACAGCTGGGACTGGCCCTGGATGTCCTTCCTTGCCTTGCACTCGAAGATCATGAAACTGATGAAACGATACCTGCAAACCTCACATCTACAGAAACCTCACATCTACAGAAGAGATACACATAACTGATAAATACACACAAAGGTGAAATAAATTTGGGTGTTGTTTCATATAAATTAATCCCATCAATTGAGAGGCAGATCCAGGAAGATCATCATTAGTTCCACATCAGCCAGTTCTACATAGTCTGTTCCACATTGCCCGATTAAAAAGTCATAAAAATGACACTTGTGGCAATAAATTATATTAATTAAGTTTGTGCTAATTTTTAAGGTGGATATTCTCACAGTAAAGTGGGTGATTGGATCAAGAAATATTATGCCTTCTTATTTTGAAATTTTTTATTGAGTATTTTATTTATTTACAATATAGATGTCATCCCCTTTTCCAATTTCCCATCCTTAGGACCCCCATCCCATTCCCCTCCTCCTTTATACTTTTATACCATTTTAATTACATGCATGTACTAAGGTCAGTTCTAGGTTGAGGGTCTAGCAATACAACAGATGCAAATAGTCAAGGAACAAGCAAGACAATAAACACAAATAGTCAAAGAACAAGCAAGGCATTGAACGCAATTACTTGAACACTCCCATGATCATTGTTTCTAAGGGCTTATCAGGATGACTAAAGTATCTGATCTTACTTCCTGTCCTAGCACAAGGTCATTTTCAGGTCTAAAGACTACTGCCTTGTTCTAGCCTAAAATTTAGGTTCCTTTTGTGAATTACTTCTTTGTTCTAGCCTAAAATTGAGATTCTTGCCTGAGATTACTTCTTTATTCTAGCCTAAGGTTTAGATTCCTACCAGAAATTACTTCTTTGTTCTAGCCTAATGTCAGATCCCTGCCTGAACCCTACTTCCTTGTCCTTGACCAATGTCAGATTCCTGCCAAGCAGCCCCAAAGGCTCTCCCTCTCTCCCCCTTTCTTATTTCATTAACAAGACTGAGCCTGCCTTAGGTCATTCTGACAAGAATGCCTTTATTACCCTTCACGGAATATGCATTACCAAGAGAAGTGCACTTCTCTCTTAGGTTAGAAAGGCTCTGTGAAGAATCTTACCTGTCTTTGGTTTGCCAGCCTGTTGATTTAATAACTCTGTCTGGGGATCCTTATTCAGGTTCAAGTCATGTACTTTGGCTGCCAACACGTTGATGTTGTTAAAGAAAATCTTTAACACAATGGGCAGGAATAAAAGTATTCCCCGGACAAAAAGGGTTAGCATGATAAAGCTATATATACCATTTTTAAAGCTTGACCAAAATCGAAATATTGACCTCAGGCCATGGGTAATTTTATCAGCAGTATCTGCCACATCAACACTCAGCAAAGCAGCATGATTTCAATTCATATTGTCTTTTCATAATTGTAGAAACTAAAAGGCCAAGATCCAAACAACAAGAATTCTGATCTTTTTCAAAACCCAATTTTTGAACAGCTTATTATTTTTAATATACATGAAAGATAAATAAAGCAATACAATGATGAATTAGAGTCCCAGAGACCATGATTAATGAGTGTAGGATATTACTGATCTCATCTGCTTAAAATGCCCATTTTAATTCCAGTCATTCAAGGGGATATTATAATAATGATTTCACAAAAACATTACCATTTGCACTATAAAACCACTGAAATAAATAGAAAAGTTGTATGATCTATGGCTGCCTCCTGTGTAATTTTGTGAAATCTGTGCAGGTATAAGTTTAAGAACTACCTGTTTGTTCTGGCTCTTATGTTTGCCATTGAGGAGATCAACAGCAACCACCATCTTCTGCCCAATACAACTATTGGATATGATATATATAATATTCCATTTACTGAAAAGAATATTCTTTATAGTGCCTTTCTTTGGCGCACAGGGATCAGCAGTCCCCTTCCTAATTGTGACTGTAGACACAAGAGAAATTCACCTGCTGTACTCACAGGCCCATCATGGTCAGCATCTGCCCACATTGGAACACTACTACAACTCTACAAAATACCTCAGGTGAGGAATGGGATGTGGGAACTAGAAGACATATATCCTTTCCTGATATTATAGGTATCAGTAATGTAAAATAGGGGCACTGGAGTTAATCACCTATCAAAGTAACATGATACTGTATATTAGATCCACATTTCACTTGCTTAAAATATAATGAGATGAGAAGTGAGCAAGACCAGCTGTGTTATTGGAACTGAAGACCTATCAGCAAATTTTATAGAAAAACCGTAATGGGTTTACAGGACAAGATCACCTTCATCTTGACTGTTTCCATGTGTTGATTTCAATCTGGGATTGTGTCTGATGCCAATGTATTTTCTTATCTCTTCAGGTCACTTTTGGACCTTTTGACT
>NW_021619243.1:82174-88992 GCF_004785775.1 Grammomys surdaster | reverse complement strand
GGGTTCTCAATAGAGGAGTTAGAGTGAAGACTGAAGGAGCTGAAAGGGTTTGTGGCACCATGAGGAGAGCAACAATACCAACCAACCACAGCTCCCAGGGTCTAAACCACCAGCCTGGGAGCACTTAGGGGGGGATCCAGGGCTTCAGCTGAATATGTAAAAGTGGAGGGCCCTGCTGGGCATAGGTGGAAGAAGAGAACCTTGACCTCATGAAGGCTGGATGCCCCAGGGGGTGGGAATTTTGAGGGTGGGGAGGTGGGAGTGGGGGGGTGTAGATAGAGGTTACATCCACAGAGAAGAAGGAGGAGGGGCGAGGGGATTGGGGGTTCCGAGGGGGTGGTGGGGGATGGGGTAAGGGGACAACATAGGAAATGTAAATAAATCATCCAATAAAAAAAAAAAGAAGTGAAAATAGAGTGTAATAAGAGACTCTTGGGAAAAAGTAAATATGAAATAAAAATCAAAAATGAAAACTTAAAAAAAAAATAAAAATAAAAAAAAATAAAAGAGTCACCCTAGAAATATTTCCTAGGACTTTGGATACGAAGTCTGAATTGGCCATATTCTATACCCTGGCTCCCAGCAGTGGGACGTAGATATCCTTGGATATCAAGACAGCCACAAAACCTTTAACTTAAAGTCTGTCATAGCTACAAAATGTGCTGTAGTAATGGAGTTGTAGAACTTGTGGGAATGTCCAACCAGTGACTGGTCCAAACTGAGATCTACATCAAGAGAGGGAGCACATGTCTCACACTGCCTGGATAACTATGAACCAGAGGCAGAACAGCACAGAGACACCAGATTGAACTAAACATGACTGGGAAACATGTCAATGACAAATGTTCTGCTATACTCATGGATCTGTCATCAGAGAGGCATCATCCAACAATGGAAGCAGGGGCAGAGACCCACAGCCAAACACAAGGGTGGCTCTACAGAAGAAGAGCAGGAAGGATTGTAGGAGCAAGAGGTATCATGTTCCCCACAAGAACATGTCCCATGGAATCAACCAACCAGGTCTCATAGGCATTCACAGAGACTGAAGTGAAAAATACAAATCCTGTACATGTGTTTTGAGTTAGGTCCTCTAAATATACCCTGTAGTTGTTAGCCTGGCGTTTTTAGAGGGTTCCTAACATATGGCAGTGGGTGGTGTCTCTGACTCATTTGCCTTTGTCTTTAGACACTTTTCCTGCTACTGCGTTACTTCATCCAGCTTTGGTATGAGCATCTGTGCCTGGCCTCACTATACCTTGTTATGACATGTTCAGTGGATATCCCTGAAAAGCCTGATCATTTTTTCTTTTAAGGTAACTGGAGGAAGAATGGATCGAGGAGAGAGTGGAGGCAGTAGGAGGGATTGAAAATTGTGGTTGGGTTGTAGTGGACAAAACCAGAGGAATGTTTCTCAGCCTTTGTAGTTCATCTCTGAAAACTGTTTAGTTTTATGTCCCACTTTTAAACTAGGATTTTGTTTACCTCGTGTTTAGATTTTTGAGCCCCTTCTAGGTTCTAAATATAAACCTCCTGTCTAATGTATAGCTGGTAACGATTTTTCACTTTCTTTTTTTTTTGCACTTAAAATTTTTTATTAATAAACACAAATCTAAAACTCACACATGTGAACGGGGTACCACGGAATGTGTTCTCGTTGTGGTGTTTAAATCAATTAAACATTCAGCTCCTCGAACATTTAGGTGTCAGCACATTTTCAAGTTCCATAGGTGATTCTGGGGCCAACAGCCCCCTGCCTGCATGCTTTCCAAGCCGACAGACATCTCAGGGATGGGAAGCAGATCCTTTTCCTTAGGTTTTGTTTTTTCTCTTATTTCAATGATTGCAGGTCTTGCGAAGACCCCACTATCTGCATTTCTAACAAGCTCCTAGGCAATACTGTTCCTGCAGAAGTGAAGCCAATGAGGTAGAAGAAAGAACAGGCAGCGGAAAAGCCAGGAGTAGATCCCAGTAGCCCTTGAAAAGGTGTGCCGGAGGCTTTCCGAACTGGTCCTACCTGGTCCTATTTTCCTAAGTGTTAACATGCAGCTACCCAGAGATGGGTTCTCCCACACACACCGGCTGTGCATTGAAACCTACACTCTTTCTTTTTTTGATTTTTTTATTGGATGTTTTATTTACATTTCATATGTTGTCCCCTTACCCCAACCCCCACCCACCCAGGAACCCCCTATACCCTTACCCCTCCACCTTCTTCTCTGTGGATGTAACCCCTATCTACCCCCCCCACTCCCACTTCGCCACCCTCAAAATTCGCACCCCCTGGGGCGTCCAGCCTTCATGAGGTCAAGGATCTCATCTTCCACCTATGCCCAGCAGGGCCCTCCACTCTTAACGTATTCAGCAAAGCCCTGGATCCCTCCCTAAGTGCTCCCAGCCTGGTGTTTTAGACCCTGGGAGCTGTGGTTGGTTGGTATTGTTGCTCTCCTCATGGTGCCTCAAACCCTTTCAGCTCCTTCAGTCTTCACTCTAACTCCTCCATTGAGAACCCCATTATCAGTTCAATGGCTAGCTGTGAGAATCTGCCTCTGAATATGTCAGACTCTTGCAGACCTCTAAGGAGACATCTACATCAGGCTCTTATCAGCATGCACTTCCCAAAACCCAACCCTCCAGAATACCACTTCCTTACTGCCCCTCACCTGGTCCTTTTGGCTGGGGTAGACACCTAACTGGTCTGCTCCTGTGGAGACACTGTATCCTGAGCCATCCTAAAGGAGCCACTGCACTCAGATTAGCATGATTTCAGGATCCCAGAAGCAGCCTGACTCCCAGGAGTTCTTCCATCCAGGAGCTTAGGATCATAAGATCACAGAGACATCTGAACTCTGAGGAGTTCTGACACAAGCAAGATAACTGGAAAGACAGACTCCAGTCTTACACAGTGAGGGCAGGTAACACTAGAGTTAATCAGATGGCGAAAGGCAAGCACAAGAACGTAAGCAACAGAAACCAGTTCCTTGGTATCATCAGTACCCAGTTCTCCCACCATAGCAAGCCCTGGACACCCCATCACACCGAAAAAGCAGGATTCAGATTTAAAATCACTTCTTATGAAGATGATAGTGGATTTTAAGAAGGACATAAGTAACTCCCTTAAAGAAGTACAGGAGAGTACAAGTAAACAGGTAGAAGCCGTTAAAGAGGAAACAGAAATCCCTTAAAGAAACGCAAGAAAACACAAAGAAGGAATTACACAAAACCATCCAGGATCTAAAAATGGAAATAGAAACAATAAAGAAATCTCAAAAGGAGACAACCGTGGAGATAGAAAACCTAGGAAAGAGATCAGGAGACATAGACACAGGTATCACCAACTGAATATAACACATAGAAGAGAGAATCTCATGTGCAGAAGATACCATGGAAAACATTGACACAACTGTCAAAGAAAATGCAACATGCAAAAAACTCCTAACCCAAAACATCCAGGAAATCCAGGACACAATGAGAAGACCAAACCTAGGGATAATAGGCATAGATGAGAGTGAAGATTCGCAACTTAAAGGGTCAGTAAATATCTTCAAAAAAATTATTGAGGAAAACTTCCCTAACCTAACGTATGAGATGCCCATAAACATACAAGAACCCTACACAACAGCAAATAGACTAGACCAGAAAAGAAATACCTCCCGTCACATAATAATCAAAACACCAAATGCACAAAACAAAGAAAGAATGCTAAGAGCAGTAAGGGAAAAAGACCAAGTAACATATAAAGGCAGACCTATAAAAATTACACCAGACTTCTCACCAGAGACTATAAAAGCCAGAAGAGCCTGGACTGACATCATACAGACCCTAAGAGAACACAAATGCCAGCCCAGACTACTATACCTAGCAAAACTCTCAATCACTATAGATGGAGAAACCAAGATATTCCATGTCAAAACCAAATTTGCACAATATCTTCCCACAAATCCAGGTCTTCAAAGAATAGTTGATGGAAAACGCCAACACAAAGAAGGAAACTACAACCTAGAAAAAGCGAGGAAGTAATCTTCCAACAACCCCAAAAGAAGATAGCTACACAAACATACTCCTACCTCTAGTAATAAAAATAACAGGAAGCCACAATCATTTTTCCTCAATACCTCTTAACATCAATGGACTCAATTCTCCAATAAAAAGATGCAGACTATCAGACTGGATACACAAACAAGACCCAGAATTTTGCTGCATACAAGAAACACACCTCAGTGACAAAGACAGACACTACCTCAGAATAAATGGGTGGAAAACAATTTTCCAAGCCAATGGTCCCAAGAAACAAGCTGGAGTAGCCATTCTAATATCAAATAAAATCAACTTTCATCCAAAATTAATCAAAAATATAAGGAAGGACACTTCATACTCATCAAAGGAAAAATCTACCAAGGTGAACTCTCAATTCTGAACATCTATGTTCCAAATGCAAGGGCACCTACATACATAAAAGAAACTTTACTAAAGCTCAAAACACACATTACACCTCACACAATAATAGTGGGGGATTTCAACACCCCACTCTCAGCAATGGAAACAGAAACTAAACTGAGACACTTTGACATTAACAGAAGTTATGAACCAAATGGACTTAACAGACATCTATAGAACATTTCATCCTAAAACAAAAGAATATACCTTTTTCTCAGCACCTCATGGTACCTTCTTAAAAATAGACCATATAATTGGTCACAAAACAGGCCTCTACAGATACAAAAAGATTGATTTTTCACTTTCTTTATGCTACTTCATCACCTAAAGGATGGGTGCAAAGAGCTCTTTAGTTTTATGAGGCCCCATTTATTGATGGTCTTCATGTTTGTGTTTCTTTCAAAAACTCCTTTCCGGCCACTTCAATATTTTCCCCAAATTTTTTCTTTCTTCTACAAGTTTTAGGATATCATGGTTATGTTGCAGTCCTTTTTGATACTTCTGGAAATGAGTTTTGTACAAGGTGAGGGACAGATGTAGTTTCTTTTTTTATGTGGAACTTTGCAATGTAGTAAGCACTATGGAAAATGTTGTCTTTCCTCTATAATGTCACATCAGTTTTCAAAGATCATACAGCTGTAGCACTATGGTTTTGTGTGTGAGTTCTCAGTTCTACTCCATTTGTAAGTGAGCCCATTTTTAAGACAATGCCATACAATTTTTAATACTATACCTTTTGAGGTTAAGATAGAAAATAGAATGGAGATGCCTCTAGGCATATTTTCAAAGTTAAGATTTTTTTTGTTCTGTGTCTTTTTTTGTTTACTTACACATGTACTTCAAGACTATTTTCAGTTTCTTTGAGGACTTGAATGTATTGTGGAAAATGCTTTCAATATACAACTTGTTCTTTGTAGGGTAGACATTTACACAGGGTTATTCCTGCCAATCTATAACCATTTGAAGTCTTTCTGTTTTCTGTTCTCTTTTCAATGTTTTAAAATTTTCCTCTTTTCTGTTCAGTACACATGGCTTATGTCTTAACTCTAACAGTCCTTAGATTATTCTATATCGTTATTAGAAATATTTTCTCTGTCTTTGCCAATGTTTTCTTCTCCTCTTTCTATGATCATAATTCCAATATTTGGTCTTTTCTTGGTGTCCCCAAATTCCATTATGCTCCCTTCATATACAGTTTTGAGTTTCTCAATACCTGTGACTGAGTGATCCAGTTCACCCTTACTTGGTCTTCTATTCTCAACATTCTGTTTGCAACATCAATGTGGTCAGAGTTTTGTTACACTGAGGTTTGTATTTCCTTTATTAGGCTTTCCCTTCCAGTACAGTTTCAGTTTGGGTTTTCCTGCAAAATTCACACTCTCTTTTCTTATCAGAGTTTGACTTCCCTATTTAATTGTTCTTGACTCTGTGTTCTTCAACTACTTTGACTGTATTTACAGTCACTCTTTTGAATTCTTCATAATTTCTTCAAATTTTCTCCTTAGCAGTTCATTTTCATGGGACTTTTAATTTTTGGATTTGAGTTGTTACTTTGTTTTTTCATATATTCAAAAGTTGTTTTTTTTTTAGTAGAAACAATGATATCATTTCTACATTGGTATTTACATATGTTGAAGTACTAGTTTTGTTGGGGTAGTTGGTGATTTTTTTCACAAATCACCTTTGTTCTTTTATTAGAAGTGTTTATGTTGCTCAGAAGGGGAAATTCAAAGCAGTCTTGTGAAGATTAAAACAATTTACTATTTTTATATTGTGTACATTGGCAGTATTCCCATATGTAAGCGTGGGCAAGTTATGCATGCTTGTTGCTTGTGAAGACCAGAAATAGGCTTTGGTTCCCTAAACCTGGAGATACCAATGGTTCTGAGTTACAATTTTAGTGCTGGAAATAGATCCCAAGTGTTCTGAAAGTGCAGTAAGTAGCTTTATATGCTGAGCCACATCTTCATCTATAATGCTGGGGCCTTGATTTACTGTGTCTACTAGTATTTTAGGATACAGACTGAATTCAGGTCTTCTTTCTTATGGCTTAATCCTCTCTCTTTCAATAGTTAGAAAAAAAAGAATCTACATAAAGTTTCCTCTGACAGTGGAAAGTGGTTCTGGGTCTCAAATATGGATAGGGCAACTAAAGAATGCTAGTAAGACATTGTGTATCTATCTTATATCTGTGTCATATATGGTGACTAAAGGTTTTCTACGTGTGCCAGTTGGAATATCTACAAGATGTGTCTTTTTAAAAGATTTTAAATGAACCCAGAGGAATACCGGTTTACAGGAAGTATAAATTCATTTTACTCTCATAACTCAGAAAAAGAGAGAGAGAGAGAGAGAGAGAGAGAGAGAGAGAGAGAGAGAGAGAG
>NW_021619243.1:0-82164 GCF_004785775.1 Grammomys surdaster | reverse complement strand
GAGAGAGAGAGAGAGAGAGAGAGAGAGAGAGAGAGAGAGAGAGAGAGTTAGATATATGTAAGCATAGTGTTAACATACACTGTTCTTACTAGAAATAAACACGTTTGGATCATGGCTGCACAGTTGTATCTTAAAAGTCAGGACATGAATCCGTCCCTCATAGGAAACCTCACCTATTTGATAACTAATTCATTTTCCTTTAATGTTTACCCTTAAATACTTAAGACAAGCTAGTTTATACTTTTTCTTAGAGTATGATGTCAATGTCAGTATTGAAGAGACAACATTTTCATAACCAGTCACTTCAGACATTGTAACAGTGATTTTTGTCATAACGTGACAAGAAAAAAAAAGATTTTATAGATACCTAGTCCTGTTGCCAGGACAATTCACCAATCCCATGTGATTAAGTCTTATGGTTATCCTCCATAAAAAAATCTTGTTCAAGAATTTGTCAATGTAATTCCTGTTCTACAAATTTAGTACTCAGTTAAAAAGGGAGGAGCATATTTTCATTGAGTGACAGATAAGCTTCCTATATTACCCATGATTTCTATTAACCTGAGCTCTGACTTACAGAGCAGTAAGTTTCCCTGTTCCTGTTCACTGCCTTCAGTCTTATAATAGACAGGTTATATCTTCTATGTACTCATGGCATATTGTTAATCTAAAGCAAAAAGACAGTCCCAACAAGCTATAGTATGACCAGTTAACATTTCTCATGATAGTATTTTTATTTTTGTTTCGTTTGCAGTTTTGTTCACCGTATTCTCCCATTCTTGTGTAGGAAAGTCAACATTTGGGGAGGCGCACACTTTCATTACAATGTCACAATACATAGTACACTCACTGTCCAAAACTGCTGGTGGCTAGAAATAGAGTCCTGCTGAAGATTGCTTCCCTCAGTACTTTAAGTGAAAGCACACACTGTGGTGCCTTTAAATTATCATACATTTTGCAGAAACACTCTACTGTTCTCAGAGCATGGAAGCAGGGTGTGAACATACTGCTCTGATGCAGGAATGGATCACCATGACACCTCTACTCAAAGATTAACCTTGCATTAAAGAAGACTAGGAGTAGAGAAGTTCAAATTTCAGAATATAAACAGGAGGCTTGATTTTTCTCATTGATATTAAGTAGATATTTGGAAGTGAGAAATGCAGCAGGACTATTGACTTTTGCAAAGTGAGAAATAAACTGGTTGTTTTAGGTGCAGAGATCATATTTTTCTGCAGATAAAAATATATAATAGATGAAAATTCTGAGACAGTAAGCAGGAAGAGTAAACTCCAAAAGTTGTCTTTTGCTTGTAATTGCATGGCCCACTGCTTTGCCCTGTGCATGACTAGAGTGGACATTTTTACACCTTCTTCCAATTCATCTAACATTGCAACCTCTGATGTAGCATGATATCCTCAGCCAAAATTACTGTATTAAAAGTTTTGAACTTGGCCAAAACAGCCCAGTAAGAAGTTGATCCTTTAGCTCCTGCTGTCTTCTTGGCTGAAATCATGCTGCCTCTGGCTAGAGTAGAAGATCCAAAACATATTTTCTGACTTGTTTTTAAGGAGAACACAGGGCCTCAGATGCAGAGCCTAAGGGAAGAAAGAGTTCCACAACTCTCATTGGCAGTGGGGAAGTGTCCTGAAGTGTGGGTGATTGACAACACAGAGGCACTCATTAACAGTCAGAAGTACAAAATGTTCACAAACATGTGAACCAAATATATATCTACTAGGCATCATTGGATATGTATCTATCTGTCTTATGGCTGGGCAGATTTATATGTTAATAGGATGGTCTGGATTTTTACCTTTGGGCTCCTGTATATTCCCAATTTTGTGTGTGCCTTTACTGACAATGAATGCTATGTAACAAGCAAGGATTATTTTTACCACCAAGGAGATGTGACAATTGGTGCATTTTTCCCTCTTCATATTTTTTACACAGGCAACAAAGTTTCTGATAAATATATGCCATACAATTACCAAGATTTTCATATACAGTAAGTATAATTATTCATTCCAAGAGTTCAGAATTCTTATGATTTAGTGGATGTAGGGATTAAAACTTCCTTTAGTTTTTCATAATACTTTTCCATTCTCAAATCTCTTCAAGTGTATTTTCTTTTGTACTTCTTTTCTTCTTTAAGTGTAAAGTGATAATTTTGATGTTATTCATTTTGCTTTCACTGTTGTTCAATATCCATGATCTTTGGTTTGTCGTTCATGTAACACAAGATAATTTTAATATTATCAGACTTATGATTTCAGACTATGGATATATTAATCTAAGTATGACTTTGAAGTTTTGGGTTTTCTTGAAGTCCAGATGTACTCTTGAGGGAAGAGATGATGTAATTCAGTGAAGAGACTCCTGAGTGTGTAGAATGTTGCCAGAGTGACAAGTACTGACTATGTTACAGCCAGCTGATTTCAGAAGAGGACTGTCACTAGTAAAATTGGCAAGCAATTTCTACTCTAGATATGTCTTTGTCTATTTTTTCTTTCTTTTTTTATTTCTTAGTTTTGTTTTTGTTTTTTTTGTCCTAAACTCTTTTATTCTTAAACAGATTTTAAATGTTTATCTGCTTTCCATATATGTTTCTAGTACTTTTCCTCCTTTATGTTTGTGTGCCCCCAAAATACTCTATCTGGGATGATGGCCACCTAAGGATGTTTTAAGGTTTTCTGAAATTTGAAATATTAAAAAATAACATCAAATAAGTCAGATTTCATAGGAAGGTAATGACAACAATTAAGTCTTTCTATTTATAAAGGAAATAAATATGCTTATCCAAATCATATATCCAGAATCTCTATGGATCTGTGGAAAAGACCATAAACTAGAAAAATAGTGCTTGTAAATGTCTGTAAACATATGAGAAAGTCAGTAGGAAAAAAACAAATAAAAAGAAAGGAAACATACTTAGGAATGTGAATTGTGCTCAGCATGACATTGCTGTGTAATGCTAAATTCTTCGTGGGGTGTTAGGTAAAAAAATCAAAGACAGTAGAAGAAGAAATATGTACAGAATGATCATGAGATATTTGGGGTCTTGACGCATTTAGTTTGAGACTAACACAGTAAAGATGACTACTGATCCAAAACTTTATGTCTATATGCCACAATTCATATCTCAGTGAGGTAACTCATGGTAGACTCAATTGCTTAAGGACCACATCTTAAATAACATCACAAATATGTTATATGCCTAGCAGCCTAGGGACACTGGACGCTTGGTTAAACTCCTTCTACTTCATTATAATTAAGTCCTCTACTTCCTCCCCTTTTCCTCTCTTCTCTAACTGAAGCAGCCCAGGTGCCAATGTACATGTGCATGTGGTGTTTAGTACATCAAGCAGCAACAGGCCCATATATGCAAAGAGTGTACTTCCAGGTTCTTGAGCCATAAGGAGTTGCCTTTCCATGATGAATTAAAGGATTTTACCCTATTAAAATTATTCATTTTTATAGTCAAAAATAAAATCAAAGTAGTACATTACTAGAAAAGAGTATTTATACTATAAAATATTAACAATCTTGTCTTACAGACATACCAGACATATTTTCCTGTGTATACTTATATTTGTATTATATTTTCCCAAGTAATAGAATAGAAAAATGGAGTTCCTACAAGTTTTCTAGGACATTTCTCTGGTGTCTAATAGTGATGTGAAACTAATCTGTCCATTTTATCCTTCTGTGTCTCAGCAGTGGAAAGAGTTTTATCCCTAAATATATCTTTATCCTGAGCACATTTCTCCACTCTTGTCTGTGACCTTATCATTGAGGTTTCTATTTCCATGCATTACATCCCTGTAATCTTTTCTTCATACACAGTCAGAATGACCACTGACTATTCTTTAAATCCTTAGATGGAGGTCTATCATGTATTCAAGCTGTATTCATCTATTTGAGAAGTACAACTGTGGTGTCTGCTGTATTGTATTCACTGATATTTTGTCATCAACACTTTATTCTTTAACTGGCACTTGGGTTGTGTTTGCTAGCTCCCTTATCCTCTGGACAATTTATAAAGGAAGTGTGATACATAAAGATACTTTCCAGCACATCTGGAAACAAAAAGCCAAGCAGCCCTTCAAGTGTGTACCACCCTCTCTGATGTAAGAGACTTTGTCATGGCTTACATAGGTGAGTGCTGATAGCAGTCATTATTAGCACTGTGGAGAGTTTTCTACCATTTACCTCAAACTATCACTTGCAGAAATAAGGAATACAGAAATAGATATCAAAAATATCTAGACAATTATAGTTTAATTTTCTTTTAAATTTACTGTTAAAAATCATTTAATTGTATGATGTTTCAACTTTATCTACTCCAATTGAATGAATAAATAATTCATGAAGTATTCTTTAATTTTCAATGTAAGTTTTTTGATGTGGTAAACATTTAGAAATAATATAAGAAATTACTCAGAACTCTACCCTTTCCTGCAGGTTTTCTGCATGTTCTGTTACTGTCATTATTCTCATAAGAATCTTGTAAATGACCACTTAGTAAGATTATATTTGAGTATTCACTAGCTTATACTTTTATTAAACTGTTATTACCAATTTCTTAACAGTTTGTCATATTGTCTAAAACATTTTTAGATTTTTTTTAATTTCATATTTCTTGGTGTACAGATTAGTTTTATATCAACTTGACACAAACTAGATTCACTGGAGAGAAGGAAGACTCAATTCAGTAATTGTCTCAATAAGACCAGGCTATAGACATGCCTGCAGTGTATATCCTTAATCATTTCTTGATGTGGGAAGGCCCAGTCAATTATGGGTGTGATGCTATCTCTGCAAATGTGGTCCTAGTTCCATAAGAAAGCAAACTGAGCAAGTCACAGTGACCAAATCAAAAAACAGCATTGCTCCATGGCCAGTGTATTGGTTCCTCTGTGAAGGGCCCTGCCCTACTTGAGTACCTGACCTGACTGCCACCAATAATGAACAGCAATGAAGCATAAGCTAAAAATGCTGCAAAGTTTTCTATCAATTTGGTACATGCAAAAATCATCTGAAAGGGGGGAACATCAGTTAAGAATATGTCCCCATAAGAGTGGGTTGTAGGAAAACCTGTAGTGGTATTGCTTAACCCTTTGTGGGTGAAAACATTTTAGGGCTGGTAATCATGAAGTCTATAAGGAAGCAGGCCAAGAATAACATTATGAGAAAGCCAGTAAGTAGAACCCTTCTGTGGCCTCTATGTCATCTCCTGCCTCCACAATTGGCCCTCTTTGATATTCTGTCCTGATATCTTTTGGTGATGCATGATGATGTGGAGGTAATCACCTAATAAAAACTTTCATACCCATTTTGCTTTTGGTCATGATGTTTCATGACACCAATAGTAATCATAATAAAGATACCAAATAATCTTTTTCTCCTCAGTTCCCTTTTGGTCATAGTGTTTCATCCAATGAATAATAATTCTAACTAGAACACTTTGTTTTATCTTTAAAAAAACTTAAAGATGTGTGTTGGGTTGTTTGAGGTCAGGGGATACTTCATTTGCTATTTCACTGCTCTTTTATTTTTTGTTTTTTAATTTGAAACAGAGTTTCTATAACTCATATAGTGTTGGCAGTCCTAAAAGTTACTATATAGACCAGATTTGTAGTGATCTGTGTGCCTCTGCCTAGCGAGAGCTGGGACTGAAGGCATGCACTCCTATTCCCAGTAAAATACTTTTGCTTCTCTCTTTCTTTATTTGTTTGCTTGTTACTTTTTTCTTTTTTCCTTGACAAATGGATTTCTTGTGTAGCTCTGGCTTTCCTGAAACTCTCTATGTACAATAGGATAACCTTGAAATCAGAGATCTACCTCTTTTGCTTCTTGGGCAGTGGTATTAACGGTGTGTACATGAAACCCAGGTTTTTTTGTTTTTTGAAATACCTGTTTGTTTCCTTTATCAATTTTCCTATTTGTTTTCTAAATACGCAAACACACACACAAGAAAAAGAGAGACATAGACAGAAAGACAAAGAACATGGATCTCGATGTGTAGTAAAATGGGATGAAAAAGAAAAATGCAAGAAAAAAAGAAAAATAATCTGGTCATATAAGAAAATAAAGATATTGCACATGTTAAAATATATTATTAAAATAAATGATTTAAAAATATACCTAATGCAGATTTTAAACTCACTGAATGAATAAAATGATAAAGTATCAAGTAAAATGTGTTGAATTTAAACAGTTTTAATTATCATATGTGAATTGTACATATTTATGAAATACCATGTTTCCTCAAAATATGAATCTAAAATAAATCTTGGAAATAAAGACCCTATTTCCCTATCACTGCTTTATGTTGGATAGCTTGGATCCCCTTGCTGCTTCATCATAAAATACATAGTGGTGATTGCACTGGATAAGTTGTTTGCAAGACTTTGCTTACATAAATGAAATTATCAAACAGATAAATAGCATATTTTATTGGTTTGCATTTAAATCTATACTGTCTACTGACTAAAAACTATATTTACATTTCTTGTTTCTCACAATTCTGACAAAATGCCTCTCCATTACATGTACTTTTTCAATTTTATTTTTGCCTTGAAAAACATTTAATTCTTTACTAGTTTCACAGAAAACATTTTGACCATATTCACCCAAACCACTCCATCCTCTTCTATCCTCTCTTTTGATCCTTATCCTCTTACCAAAGAAACTTGTTTCTTTTATTTTTTTCCAGTCAAGTACACTTTGTGTTCTATAAGTACTATTGTCACTGGAATCTTGTTTTGAGTATGGTTGACCTAAAGGTCACAGCAGTGAAGAAATTGACTATCTCTCACTTTGTAACTATCAAATCTCAATAGTGTCTTGGCTCAGGATGACATTTCATGCCTATATGATCCATTTTGGTATTTTGTCTTGTTTGAGCACACATGGTCTTGTACATGCTTTCATAATCATGCTGGGTCCAAATGTATAACTCTTGTGGACTGATAATATTGTTTCCTTGAGATTATCCACAGCCTCTGGTCTTTACAATCTTCCCACTTCTTTTCTGCCATGATCTCTCAGCCTTGTTGGTAGGAGTATGGTGTCTAACCTATATTTATGGATTAGCACTGTGAGAGTAAAAATTAAAAACAACTTGGCAAGGACTGCCGGATGGCTTGCTGAGCTTGCTGAGAACAGCCATAATAAAAATATCAAGCCCCTCTAGGGACAAGGTGACCAAAAATGTAAAAACAACCAAAGACATATCTTGACCAGTCTAAACATGCCCAAGTGAGTAATGGGCCACCTGGTGTTTATCCTAGAAGGTCTGAGGTTTCATGGTCAAAAATAGTGGGCCATCCAGCCTGTCAAAATGCTTACGCAAAGTGCTGATGTTTGAAATATGCAATTATATGTAACCGTGCCAGAATTTCCCGCTTTCCCCTTCCCCCCTTACACTGTTCCCTACAAAAGCCCCAAACTTTCTGGGGTCTTCGTCGATTCTCTCCCCTGCGTGGGATGAGTTTCGATCCGAGGGCTCTCGTTAGTAAACTGCCATTTGCCATTTGCATCAAGTCAGTCTCTCGTGTCTCCTTGGGTGCGCGCTGATTGGGACTTGAGTTGGGGGTCCTCTTCGGGTGTCCTTACAAGCACCATATAGTCTGTTATTATCTATACCAATATCAGTCATTGCTTTAGGT
Organism: Grammomys surdaster; assembly: GCF_004785775.1. Taxonomy (NCBI): domain Eukaryota; kingdom Metazoa; phylum Chordata; class Mammalia; order Rodentia; family Muridae; genus Grammomys; species Grammomys surdaster. Next base: position 74,491 of record NW_021619243.1, on the reverse strand, counting down.
ATTATTTGCCATTTACTCTAAAAAGAATCTATGTGGAAGACTGATGGATGCACTAATCAATGGTAGGTCCATCAATAAAGCATTTGTGGTTGATTTTGTATCATAGCATAAGACTATTCAGCTATCCCTGAGGGTCTGTGACTTACCTGATCACAAAGTCTTGTCATCTTCATAATATGCATGTTTTCTATACTATGGAATGTATCTTATATTAAATCAGACAAAGATTGGATCCACATGTAACATGTGTGCCCATTTTAGTACCAGACAGCATATCAGATAAACCCTCATAGTTCACAGCTCAGTGAGAATAAAGATTATTCTATTTTCCTTGGTAGCATGCATAGCATCTTACATCACAAATGAAATCTAGCCAGGAGAAATAAAGTAAGTGATTAACTGCATGATCTCTCTATGTTTTGTGGTCCAAGAATGTAGTGTCCTCAGCAATGGAGTCTTTTTTTCTTTTTTTTTTTTTTTGGTTTTTCGAGACAGGGTTTCTCTGTGTAGCCCTGGCTGTCCTGGAACTCACTCTGTAGACCAGGCTGCCCTCGAACTCAGAAATTCGCCTGCTTCTGCCTCCCAATTTCTGGGATTAAAGGCGTGCACCACCACTGCCCAGCAGCAATGGAGTCTTTCTATCAAGTTCTACAGGATCCAATATTGGGTCTTCCTAATATATATTCTAGATAAAGAGTAAGAAAGATGTATCATATTTGATTTTCTTAATGTGACTCAGAATGGCTATTCTAATTGCATAGAAATTTATTGAGATGTACAGATTTAAGTGTGGTTAATTTTGGTTTCTATTGTTTTTGATTTGACAATTTCTTCATTATTGTTTAATCCGTTTTTACAGTCCAGTTTTCATTCCCCTCCTAGTCTGCTCCACGACCACTCCCTATTCCATACCTTTTCCTCCAACTGTCTTCAAGACAATGTCCCTATACACACCCTCCCCACTCCCTGCGGCCTCAAGTCTCTCAAGACTGAGATGCAAGATGCATCTTCCCTCACTGAATCCGGACCAGGCAATCCTCTGCTGTATATGTACTGGGGGCTCATATCAGCGGGTCCATGCTTCTTGGTTGGTGGATCAGTGCCTCAGACATCTTGGGGATTCAGGTTTGTTGAGACTGCTGGTGTTCCCGTGGGGCCACCCTTCTCCTTAGCTTCCTCCATAATACATTTTTACTTAAAATATTTTCATAGCCACTCTTTGCATTCTTATTTTAGTCTTTCTAGTCTCTCCTACTATTTATGAGTTCTGTTATTGCTATGATTTCATCGTGATAAATACAAGTGTGTCCTTACATATTTGTTTTAAATTATTATGTACATGAAGTCTTTTGTTTTATTTTGTTTGCTTTTACTAGAAAAATCCACTTGGTTTAAAAGAAACACACCCCAGGGCATTCAATCTATAAATTTCAGCAGCTTCTTAGAACAGGAGTATAGAGGAGGGAAGACCAATGACAATATTCGTTGTGCCATCATGCATCATGTATATCAGATATGTGGCATACAGAAGCTACATGAATGGAAGAAAGAAGACTTAGAAAAGATGTATAGAAGTACTAAATATTAGAGATACAAACATTCACTAAAGCAAAAAAGAAAAGGGCAAAAACAAAAATTAAAAAAGTATGTGACTAAAATGCCAGAATTCTACAGAAAACTTCTACATCTAAAGAGGCCCTGTTATTTTTCTTTTCAAATACATTTAGTGGAGAAATTATATATACTGCTTTTCTACAGAAACTGTGAAAGTGTCATATGAACTATTTTTTATCCAACTGAAGAACAACTTACTAAATATAATCTTAAAGGAAACTGCATTAGGAACAGCGTACTTTAACACTAAAATGAAATGCTCTTTCTTTGTGTGTGGGTCTTTGGCATCATTAAAGTTCTAATTTTGTCTCTCATCACATTATTATTAGACAAATTAACAGTGGCCTAACAAGGTAAACTGCTGTAAGTGCAAGTTTGAGGACCTGAGTTCAAACCCCCCAAAGATCATGAGTATACTCTTATATTCTAATGATCATATGGAGGATACAATAGGGAGAGGTGAATATCTGCAAGTTTTCTGGCTAGAGTGCCAGGCTTATGTGCTGAAAATAATAAAGGAAATGTGAAATCAGTTGGCATGGTACTTTCTCTTCTCTGCAGCACTGGGGAAGGAGAGACAGAAATTCTTTATGATTTTGAGGTCAAATTTGTTTATAGAGTATGTTCCAGGCTGGCTAAGGAAACATAGTAAGACTTGTCTCAATAAATGAAATAAGTTAGTCAGTGAGTCAATAATTAAACAAAAGATTAAGAAACCCCAGATGAAATCATGCGGACAGCCGGGACTGACCCTGGATGTCCTTCTCTGACTTGCACTCACAGATCATGAAACTGATGAAACTATACCTGCACACATCCTCACATCTACAGAAGAGATACACACAACTCATAGATACACACAAAGGTGAAATAAATTTAGGAGTGGTTTCACATAAGTTAATCCCATCAATTGATAGGCAAAGCCAGGAAGATTGTCATTAGTACCACATCAGGCAGTTCTACATAGTGTGTTCCACACTGCCCTATTAAAAAGTTATAGAAATGACACTTGGGGAATTATAATATTTGAATTAATTTTGTGCTAATTTTAAGATATGTATTGTCACAAGAAAGTGGGTGATTGGATCAAAACATATTGTCCTATCATAATTGTAGAGGCTTAAAGGCCAAGATTTAAACAACAAGAATTCTGATCTTTTTCAAAACCCAGTTGATGGACTGTTTTTTTATTTTTTATACATATGAAAGAAAAATAAAGCAATACAATGATTAATTAGAGTCACAGAAACCATTATTAATGAATGTAGGATATTACTGATCTCACCTGCTTAAAATGCCCATTGTAATTCCAGTCATTCATGAGAAGATATTATAATAATGATTTCAGAGAAACTTTGGCATTTACATTATAAAACCACTGCAATAAATAGAAATATTGTATGGTCTATGGCTTCCTCCTGTGTAATTTTGTGAAATCTGTGCAGGTATAAGTTTAAGAACTACCTGTTTGTTCTGGCTCTTATGTTTGCCATTGAGGAGATCAACAGAAACCCTCATCTTCTACCCAACATAACTCTTGGATATGATATATATAATATTCCATATACTGAAAAGAATATTCTTCATAAAGCATTTCTTTGGCGCACAGGGATGAGCAGTCCCCTTCCTAATTGTGACTGTGGACACAAGAGAAAGTCACCTGCTGTAATCACAGGCCCATCATGGTCAGCATCTGCCCACATTGGAACACTACTACAACTCTACAAAATACCTCAGGTGAGGAATGGGATGTGGGAACTAGAAGACATGTATCATTTATTGATAATATATGTGTCTATAAATGTAAAATAGGGCACTGGAGTTAATCACCTATCAAAGAGAAGTAACAAGACATTGTATATTAGATCCATATTTCACTTGCTTAAAATAGAATGAAATGAGAGGTGAGTAAGACCAGATATGTTATTGGAACTGAAGATCTATCAGCAATTTTTGTAGAAAAAAATGTACTAGGTTTACAGGACAAGACCATCTTAATCTTGACTGTTTCCATATGTTTAATTCAACCTGGGATTGTGACTGATGCCAATGTAGTTTGTTATTTCTTCAGGTCACTTTTGGACCTTTTGACTCTCTCTTGAATGACCGAGGTCAGTTTAATTCTCTCTACCAGATTGCTCCCAAGGAAACTTCTTTGTCATATGCCATAGTCCTTTTGTTGCTGCATTTCAGTTGGTCCTGGGTTGGTTTGATCCTCCCAGATGACCACAGAGGGACTCAGATACTATCAGACTTGAGAGAAATTATGGAGAGCCATGGCATCTGCATAGCCTTTTTGAAAATGATCTCTGGCACATGGAATGCATATTCCAATGCATTATGGAAAAATATGGAGAAGACTGAGGAATCGTCAGCAAATGTCATAGTTATCTATGGAGATATCATTTCTGTACAAGGTTTGATGCGACATATTGCACAAGTGTTAGTGACATGGAAAGTCTGGGTCTTGAACTCTTCATGGGATGTTGATAGCCACTCTGATTATTTTATGGTTGAGTCATTTCATGGGAGTCTTGTTTTTTCACACCACCATGAAGAGGTGATTGAGTTTATGAATTTTGTCCAAACAGTTAATCCCTACAAATACCCAGAGGACAATTATCTTCCTAAGATTTGGTTTTTGTTTTTCAAGTGCTCATTTTCAAAGTCTGATTGTCAACTTTTGGAGAACTGCCAACCCAATGCTTCTTTGGATTTACTTCCCAGGCACCTTTTTGACCCAGCCATGAGTGAAGAAGGCTACAATATATACAATGCTGTGTATGCTGTGGTCTATAGTCTCCATGAGATGCATCTTCAACAATTACAGATACAACCATATTCCAATGGAGAAGAAATGGTATTTTCCCCATGGAAGGTAATATCCCTTACTATGTTTTGTTATGTTAGCAATATGGCATTTTTCTTATTTCTCAAGGGATTCAAATTGAGCATCATATGTTTCAGACTATGCTCTCAATAAGCAAAGGAGAGAATAGTGTTTCTCTGTCTGGAGGTCAATGCTAAATCCTGAGTAAGTGTTCTTTATAAAATGGAGTGCCAGGAACAAGAAATACAGCTTAAGTTAATATTAAATTCATGTAACACATTGCCTCAGAATTTTTTTCTTGATATCTTCAATGTCAAAAGTTGAGATTTCCTGTATATATTTCTCAGAGCAGAGTGTGGAGCAGTACATCTTTAAGAGATAAAATGCTCCTGAGAACTACCACAAGGTTATAAAGTGAAGGATCACTTTAAAGTGTACTTCAGATTTTCAGACCCTCTTTTTAAGGACAGAGCTCTAAATATATTCCAAAACTGAATAGGAAGTCTTAGCTTTTCAAAGAAATGTGAATTAGCTCAGTCCATGTACATTGGTGTCTTGGTGTCTTAGCTGTATTTAGTTCAAAAATTTATCTTGTACAGAATGAGACTTTTGACATTTAAAGCATTTTAATCCAAATGTCTTTCATTTACTCAACATCTTTGATGGCTCCTTTATAGATGTTTCCTATCACATGGGCTTAAAAGAATTGAGGGCCAGGGGCAAACAGTGAGGGTTGTGAGTATTCCTCAGGAGGGTAAAATATGTCAGTGAGAGAGGAGACCCTGGCATGGTTGTCAGGGGAATCACAAAGTTCTGTCTAAGTAGCAGTCATGTTGGTTCCCCATTTTCCCATAGAAGAAAGACAGCCTAATGATTATCCAAGAAATACAGATAATATCACTTTGTTTCCAGGGATTTTTGAATTTTCATTGCATCTCTTGGGTTAGAAGTTCAATCAAAATTAGAAAGCACAAATAGAACAGATTTTATAATCTATAACTCCTATACAAAGAACTTAAGGAATTTCTCTACCAAAATGAACTATTTATTATATGACAAACTATTTATTATATTATATGATATTATATTGTTTATTATTATAAAGCAGCCTGCTTTTAAGCTGGCAATATTTCCAGTTTTAAAGCACTCCAGACAAAGAGAATATATCTGAATTGGTGTTTCATGAATTGCAAAGACTAATATGTAATGTTTTTATTTATATCATTTTATCATGTCATACTTTATTTAGCAACAGTAAAATTTTATTTTAGTCAATCAGTCTTACTTACTGAGTTATATTCCCCCCATGGGTATATCATATATGATAGCCTATATTTACATTACCCTTCCAGAGAGCTCTAAGTTTACTGTAAAAAAAAATATTCTACCATCAGTTACCAGTTCTTTTGGCCAGTTGGAGTCTGTCAAATATTTCTAAATTTAACCTGTTCCAACTATAATGTTTGGGTTTGCTTATGGGAAGATATACAAAAAGATCCCTGGAGTCATGGCCTCATTTAGAAATTTCTAGCTTGTTGTGATCATATGGGACAAAAGAAAGACTTCCAAATAGAGCCACAACAAAGTATTTCTTTAAAAAGCAGAAAGAATTGTAAGTTTATGACTTTGTAAAGACTTAAACATAATTTTCTCGGGAAAAGACATAAAATGAATCATAATGTACAAGTTTTTCAAGAATGCAAGAGGCAGAGACCACAACTTAAAAGAGAAACAGAATGACAGTGATCCAAGCACCTGGCTTACCTTTGCAGGAACTGTGACAACAGCTGTCCTGGCTCATGACTTTCACCATTTCCATTGGACATGGCTCTTTCAAATTGGGTTCTTTGTAGTATTTAAAAAAATCTTTTACTATCTCATATTTTTCAGCATATGTTTTTGCATTTCTTTTAGCTTATCCCTTTCCTAAAGAACACGATAATGAAAAGTCATGTGAGAGGACACGTTGTAATGAATGGGGGAAGAAACTTAGATTCAACGTATGACATTCTTAATTTTTGGAATTTTCCAAGTGGTCTTGGATTAAAGGTGAAAGTAGGAACCTACTCTCTAAGTGCTCATGAGGGTCTACAGTTCTCTTTATGTGAACAGATGATACAATGGCCTACAGGGTTTACAGAGGTGAGTTGTGACTTCTCTCACTGCCCTGACCTTTCATAAAAACTAAGGTAATTCTCAGGATGTAATGATCACTGAACTCCCATTCAGTACCAATAAGCATTGAACTACCAATAAGGATCATCACATAGAAAGAGATAACGTAGACTATTTCTCATTCCTTGATTCTGATTAATGGATATATTTATTTTTAACTTTGTTAATGCCAATGCATTCCTTAAAAAGAGAGTGTCTCTTGGTTACTACCTCAGAACACTGAGATTCATTTTGTCACCTAGATGAAGAAATTACAGGAAGGTTAGGTGGCATTTTACATTTCCAGCCTCTGAAAAGGCATATAGGTATAACAAGTGTGTGTCTGTGTTGTGTGTGTAATGCTTGACTTGCTACTTCATGTAAATAGTCAACAAAAGCAACCGAGGGGAGGACAGGTTATTTTGGCTGACTCTGTGAGCACTCATTATATTGTGGGTAAAGGATGTTATAAAAGCAGAGGAGGTGAGGACAACATGTTCATAGACAAGAATTAGAGAGAAATTAGAGAACAAAGGATGTGGTTGCTCACTGCTACCACATTTTCATTCCGTGAGTGACAAAAGCCTATGAAATACTGTCACCTGTTTCATGGTGGTTCTTCTTATCTCAGGTAGGCGGCTCTACAAAACTACTCATGGAGATTCAAAAGATGTACTTCCACAATGAATCCAATACCTGTAAAGTTGTCAGTCAAAATTAACAACCACTTTCAATATAAAATTTCCTCCTAGTAGCCAGTAAGCATAGAGACAAGTTAAATCTGAACGCATATCATTGCTTTCTTGAACACTACTTTAGTTACCTATACTTATCAACATCTTCAGTAATTGGACCAAAACTTAAGCATGTGTATCTCAAAAGCTGATAAAATTAGCAATATCAAACCTCATTACCTTCATTTGTAAGTGCAACCATTTGAAAATTAATGGTTCATATACCCAGAAATTCTCTATTTACTCAAAATTTTCAGAAAAGTCCAGGCGTTTGCTAATACTTTCATTTCTCTTAGACTCCTCAGTCTGTGTGCAGTGAGAGCTGTGGGCCTGGATTCAGGAAAGCTGCCCAGGAAGGCAAGGCTGTCTGCTGCTTTGATTGTACTCCCTGTGCAGACAATGAGATTTCCAATGAGACAGGTAAATACAGGCTTACAGAGAAGTTTCCTGCTTCTCCACAGGAGTCTGCTATACATAAGGAAATGGGAAAACACTGGAGATAAGTAAGAGATTATCTCTTATTCCCTGATTAGACATTTATGCATTGGTATTAGTTTTATTTCCTTTTGAAATCACACACTCTAGATATTGAAATCATCCATGACTTACATTGTTGATCCATTGCAGTTATTTTTCCCTGAATATTCACCTTTCACACAAACTAATGATCTGTTTCATTTCACCATGGACACAGTGTTTTTAGCACCATTTCTTTATTTTTTCAAACAATATTCAGTCATATGTAGGATTCACTTAAAACGTGGCTTCCTCACATCTGCTATTTATTATTATTACAAGCACAGGGATGTTGTTGTTGTTGTTGTTTTACATAGTAGGTGACTAAGCAGTTAAGTTAGATTCCTCCAGTACACATATTTAATTTCTGTCGTTGCTAAGTTTCTTTTGTTTTATTTCATGCTATGTGTTTATTTAAAGTGTTTGTCTCCCTTTTTACTAAACTTAAATTCTTTTCTCACACATTATAATCTGAATAAAATTTCCTTCCCTCCATTTCTTCCAAATTCCTTCCCACCTTCTCTCACCCAGATCTACTAATTTTCTGTCTCTCATTAGAACTGAACACATTTCTATATGAGAACAACAATATATAATAAAATAAACTATAATAACATTTTTAAAAACCATCATATTGAAGCTGTGGAAGAAAAGACTGTAGAAAAATAAAATTTCCAAGACAGCACTCAAGAATACAAAACTTGATAAGGAGTTCCATAAAACATTAAACTGAAAGCTGTATAGGCAGAGGATGCAGATCTGTGTAGGCCCTGTCATTCCTGCTGCAGTCTCAGTGTATACAACAATGCCTTACATATGTTTTATACAAAGTATTGTTCTTCTGCTGTCTTCTTTCCCATCTGTCTCCCGTACTCCTTCTGCTTCATTTTTTATGGAGTGTTCTAAACTTTGAGAGCAAGGAATAGATGGAGAGACACCTCACTTAGAGTTGTCTATTGTATTCTCTTTCTGTCTCTGTCTCTCCCTGACTCGGTCTTTCTGTCGCTCTGTCACTTAGTCTCTCTCTCTCTCTCTCTCTCTCTCAAACACACACATCATAATGTCCGGATGTGTGTCTTTGTATTTACTCCTTTCTACTACAGGAATAAAGAATGAAACCTCTCTGATGATGGCCTAATAATTAATTGATTTATGAGTATGAAAGAATAGGTTTAGGAATACATATATTGATATGAGTAGTATTTCTTGGTTTTACCCAAAGTCTTTGATTTTTCTAGTCTGGTTTGATGAAATAGTGTCAGGACTCTGGTTGCTGGTTTGATCAAATAGTGTCGGGAATGGGTTCCATCTCACAGAGTCAAATCAGACATTGGTTGGTTACTCCCTCAAGGTATATACGACCAATATCCTAGCACAATTTTGGGGCAGGACTAAATGAAGATTAAAATTTTTGTGGTTGAAACAGTGAGCATAGTATAAACCTTGGACTCTGCACATATATAGCTGAAGTACAACTTATTCTTCATGTGGGTTCTCCAAAAACTGAAGCAAGGCCTGTCCCACCACACCATGTTTGATGAGTTATGATGTGTTGAGTTATCTTGAGCATGGGAACTTTGCTCTTAGATTTTGCAGAGCAACTTATTGTCTTGACAGTAGCCTGTATTTTCAGGTGGGGAGGACAGATTCTACTGCATGTTTTAAACCAACAACTCATATTCATGAAACCCAGTCCCAATACTCATAACTTCATTTGTTGACAAGAGATGGCCTCTGAGTTTCTGTTTCCCTCACCATATGGAAACTTCATTAGGATCACCTCCATATGTTATAGGATGTTTCCATTGTATCAGGTTTCCTTGTTGCTCCTCCAATGCCCCTTATTTTTCTCTCCCCTTGTCCTCATTCCCTCCCTCAATTCTATCTCACCTCCCACTCCTTCATGCTCATCCTATTTTCTTCCTTTTTTTTTTTTTTGGTTTTCCAAGACAAGGTTTCTCTGTGTAGTCCTGGCTGTCCTGGAACTCACTCTGTAGACCATGCTGGCCTCGAACTCAGAAATCCACCTGCCTCTGCCTCCCAAGTGCTGGGATTAAAGGCGTGCACCACCACTGCCCGGCGGCTCATCCTATTTTCATCTCCCTTGGCTCAGTCCACCCATAAACTCTATGATTCCATGGGGATCTATTGGTCTACATATTCCTTTTCTCTCTTCTTCATCACTAAAGCATGGATCTTTATTATAATCCATTTAACAGCTAGCCTAAAAATATAAAAAAAATACATACAATATTTATCTTTCTAGGATTTTCATATCTTTCTCAGTATAATCTTTTCTGTTTCCACATATTTCTCTGCAAATTTCATGATTTTGTTTTCAACATCTGAATCTTAATGCACCATTATATAAATGTACCATATTTGCTGTATTCATTCTTCTGTTGGGGAACATCTAGGTTGTTTCCAGTTTCTGCTTTTTAATAAGTAGAGCAGCAATGAACATGATTAATCAAATGTCCTGGTGGTAGAATGATGCATACTTTGGGTATATTTCTAAAAGCAGTAAAGCTGGAACTTGAGGTAGACTGATTTCCATCTTTCTGCAGAAATATCATACTGATTTCCACAGTGCCTGTAGGAGTTTGCTCTTCCACCAACTATGAAAGAGTGTTCTCCTTGCTCAACATCCTTGTTACCATGAGCTGCCACTTGTATCATTGTTCTTAGGTGTTCTGACACATGGAAGAAGGAAGGTCAAATTAGTTTTGATTCATAGAATATATTCGTGTATGTTTTCATCCCTAAATTCCTTTCAATTCCTCCCCACTGTTCCAACAACACTAATCCATACTGTTTCTCTCTCTCTTTCATTAGAATACAAAAGACATCTAATTTACAAAGATGAAATAAAATACAATAAAAAACAACAAACCATAATACAATGAAACAAATAACTAACTAAAGACTCAACAAAAAATTGCAAGATTCACATGCAGACATTCACACACACATTTTCATAATTAGACAAATTAAATAATTTCATAATTAAAACAAATTAGGAACTGTAACATATACTCTAAGACATGTAAGGTTAAACGAATTGCCAAGACAAAGCATTGTGAGACAATCAAACCTTCCAAAATCTCAGTGAATTAATTTTGTGTTGGCTGTAAGCTACTGGAGCTGTACCTTATGTTTTATTGGATTACCCAGTTGAAATCCATTGAAAAAAATAAAATTTTCATTGCCAGCAGGTATCATTTTGAAATAGTTCTGCAGTAGTGATGGCCCATTTGTATAGTTGCCATTTCTGCACTTAATACCTTATCTGGGTTATACACATACAACACTTTTCCATGCTGCCAGTCTCTCTGTGGGTTCATACCTTATAAATCCTGGTGTATAGAGAAGTCTTCCTTTCATCAGTGTCTTCCAGCATCACTGTTTCTTGCAGTCTTTCTGAATACTTTCCTGCTGTGTTCCCTTAGCCCTTAAGCCAGGGATCTTGGTAAAGATCACCATTTTAGAACTGAATGTTTCAACATCTGTCATTCTCTAATTATTGTCCAGTTGTGTGCCTCTATTATTATTTTCATTTAGCATAGGAAGATATTTCTCTGATGAAAGCTGAGAAAAATATTGATCTGTTTGTATAATAGATTTATGTAATGATCATTACAAATAGATTACATTGCCATGTTTCTTCTGTAGAACAGTAGTATTTACTTTTCCCTAAGTGTATTGCCTATCTAATAATCTTGGGTGTTTGGCTACCAAAGCATTGTCAGGAATGGGTTTTGTATCATGAAGTGGGCCTCTATTTGAATCAAACAGTGAGTTGTTATTTTCACAAATTTTGAGCCACTACTGTACCAGTGTATTCTGCAGGCAGCTCACCATCATGGATTGCAGGGTTAAAAGCTGTGTGGTGTTTTCTTTTTTTTTCTAGTAGTATGCAGTGTGTGTACCTCTGGATACTGTGAAAACTAGTCAATGGTGGTAAAGGCTTTAGGTAGGTGCCAGTTTGACTTCTCTATGCTCAGTGACTTATGAGGCACTGTCTTCAGTTATTGTGTAGAACAACCAATAGCCTTGACTATAAGCTGGATTGTTTGGATTCTCATGATGTCCCTTTAGATAAAATTATACACAACTCATTTGACAATACAGCTCATTTGACAATTTACTGGCTACATGTGCCTATTTGAATTTCAGTTTTTCCTTTATTTGGTGATTCCAATTAGATTTCTAACACATACGTAAATATTTTAAGTAATTTCAACTGTACTTGTTTGCAGATACAACCCCTCAAATGATCCCTAGATTTAGCTGTTCCCTTCTGCATTCACCTCTTCTCTCCATTCGACCTCCTAGTTCAGTCTCACATCCCATCCATCCATAACTGTACATTGAATTTCTGCTTCCTAAGGGGATTCTTCACTCTCCCAGGGTATTATTTTATACCTGAAATCAGTGGCTATATGACTTGTAGCCTCCTGAGTTAATACTTGACAAATTAAAGCCTCATATAAATGATTAGACAACATTTTTATCTTTTTGTGTCTGGTTATATCACTCATGATATTTTTGTTATTCTACCACCATTAATTTACCTTTTAAATTTGACAGCATGTTTAAAACCCAAGTTTCTCTTTCACTGTCCAGTTTCACTTGAATCAAAACAATAAAGTAAGATCATGTGATACAGAGTTGTTCTGAAATCTGTCATGTGATACACATAATCTCTTGGGAAATACATGAAGAACATATTCAAGACATCACTCAATATGAAGAAAACTATTTTCTGTAAATATTTTCACATATTATGCTAATTGTACAGTGGGTCATTTGTGAAATTTCTCTAATGAATATCTCCCACACATGTGAAGATTTTTAAACCTTAAAGAATGTGATAATAATCATTAACCCATCAATACCAACACATCTATGACATGTAAACAGTATTTACACAATGTTTGCCATTTTTTACATAGATTAATGGAGAATCGGGTCTTGTGAGAACTAGGAAAAATGCAGTATTGTCATGTAACTGCATTATTGAATGTTAGTTGAATGATAAACTAGGGATATCTGCATGTACTTGAGCTACTGAATCTAAACACATTGAAGTGAAAACATTTCTAGTCCTTGGCCAAGATGTTCACAATAGAAAATTCTTGTATCAAAATGATTTCAGTGAAAATAAATCTGGTACAGAGTAAGCGAAACCAGTGTTCTAGATACCGAGAATTGAAGTAGGATATTGAATAGAAACAGAGAAAGGTAAATCAACTGTATATAACATGTAAGTCATTAATCAGGTAATATAGTATGTAGACACTGAAAATTTTTATGAAAAATCATTTCTTAGAAAAACATTTTATTTTTTCTTCCCATAATTTATTATTTGACTCAAGATCCCTCTATTGAGAATTCCCTGTTTAGCTCTGTATCCCATTTTTTAATTGGCTTATTTCACTTGGTATCTAATTTCTTGAGTTCTTCGTAAATTTTGGATATTAGACCTCTGTTGAATGTACAGGTGGTGAAGAACTTTTCTCATTATCTAGGCTGCTGTTTTATCCTATTGGTGATGTCCTTAGCCCAGCAAAAGCTTTTACATTTCCTAAGGGCAAATTTATTAGTTGTTGATCTTTGTGCCTGGATATTGTTGTTCTGTTCAGGAGGTTGACTTCTGTGTCAATGAGTTCAAAGCAGTTTCCCATTTTATCTTTTATCATACTTAGTGTGTCAGGTATTATATTGAGTTCTTTGATCAATTTATACATGAGTTATGTTCAGGGTGATAAATATGGCTTTATTTGCATTCTTCTACATGCAGACATCTTGTCAGTTCAGCACCATTTGTTTAAGATATTTCCTATTTCCCATTGTATAGTTTTGTCTTCTTTGTCAAATATCAAGTGTCCATAGGTGTGAAGGATTATTTTTGAGTGTTTGATTCTATTCCATTGATCATTCGTCTGGTTTTAGGCCAACACTATGCAGTTTTTACTACTATTGTTCTGTAATACAGCTTGAAATCAGGAAAAAAGATATTTCTAGAATTTCTTTTCTTCTACAGGATTGTTTTACATACCATACATATGTATTTTTTTTCACATGAAGTTGACAACTAGTTTTTCGAGGACTGTAAAACTCGTTGTGGAATTTTGGTGGGAATTGCATTGATTCTACAGATTGCTTTTAGCAAGATATCTGTATTTACCATGTTAATCCTCCTAGTCGAGAGCAAGGGAGATTTTTCAAACTTCTCATATTTTCCTCAATTTCTTTCTTCATCAGAGGCTTAAACTTTGTGTCATACAGGTCTTTCGCTTGCTTGTCTACAGTTATAGCAAAATATTTTCTATTATTTGTGGCTACTATAAAGTTTGTTATTTCCCCAATATTTTCTTAGCCTAGTTACAGTGAGATGATTGTGTGGTTTTTTTTCTTTCAGTTTGTTTATATGGTAGAATACCTTGTCAGATTTTGTATATTGAACCTTCCCTGCAGCCTTGTGGAGAATCCTACTTGATGACAATGAATGGTGTTTTGTTAAATGGTGTTTTGGTGTTTTGATTGTATTCAGTTTGTGAATATTTTGATAAGTATTTCAGTATCAGTGTACATGAGAGAAATTGGTCTGCAGTTCTATTTCTTTGTTGAGAGTGATTTAGGTCCAATACCTAAGAAATCTAGTGTGTCGTGACCTCATACGAGTGTGACAATGTTCCTTCTGTTTCTATTCAATGGAATAGTTTGAAAAGTATACGTATTACCTCTTCTCTGAGGTTTGGTAGAATTCTGTGTAAAAACCATCTGGCCTTGGGCTTTTTGGGTTGGTAGACTTTTAATCACAGCTCTTAATTTCATTTAGGTTATAGGAATATCTGAATGATTTACTGATCTTGATTCAACTTTGGTAAGAGGTATTTATCTAGAAAATTATCTATTTTGTGTAGATTTTCAGATTTTCTGGTGTGACAGCTTTTTTATATTTTTTTATTTTGTTTTTATTTTTTTATAATTTATTTCTTCTCAAATAGTAATTCATTCACACAGGGGTTATAAACACAGAAAGGCAGGATGTGGGGAAGGGAATGACAATGGAGTGTGGGAGTTCAGGGGGAATACAGATATCTTCAGAACCGGGTATCGGCTGGGTGAAGGTTCAGGGGACAAGTCACTATGACTCTGCCTATGACTTGCTTGTCCTTATCTAAGTTGGTATTGTCTGCCAAGGCTACCTATTTACAAGGTCTAGGACTACTCAGGCTGGTAAATTTCCACAAAAGCTGCCTGTTTACATTAGCTTATAGCCATCTGTTTCAATGTTTTTCCACTGAGACCCAAGACTTGGTGTTAGTATACATGTATGACAGGCTTATTGCTGATTTTAGGCCTATGGCTGATTTTAGGCCTTCAGTGTGTAAGCAGGGCTGCCCCTGACATTTCCTCCCTTCCCTAAGTATAGAAGGGCTGTGGTAATTCTAAACTTGCGAAGGCGGGGATAGAGGCCTGATCTCCAGTATTTGAGGGGGACCTTGTAATGGCTCCAGTCCCCCTGTCGTTCTCCAGTGAGGAATGAGGGCCATACCCATCCCGATGTCTTTTTCCTGGAGAGGGGATACTTTTGACATCAACCCCTATGCAGTCAGGCTTGTCCCTCAGGGAACCCAGATAGATTTTTT
Source organism: Grammomys surdaster (assembly GCF_004785775.1). Classification (NCBI taxonomy): domain Eukaryota; kingdom Metazoa; phylum Chordata; class Mammalia; order Rodentia; family Muridae; genus Grammomys; species Grammomys surdaster. Next base: position 58,985 of record NW_021619243.1, on the reverse strand, counting down.
ATCTTTTATGTATATTCCCTTGCAGTGCTTAGCCTCGTAGCCTAAGCAAGAATTCAGATCGCCAGTCAGAGGGGGTTCTGGGTGGCCCATCTCTGCTTGGTCTAGGGGTGGAAGTCCCCTCTTTTAGGTTGAGTGGAGATGGGTTTTGGGAACACCCTGGATAGAGTAACAACCTCATCTTGAGTCTCATGGTCCTCCATAGCTAACTTATGATAATGTATCTGAATAGGTTTTGCTACCAAGTTATTTATCTGTTGTATCACAAAGTTAGTCAGCCTATTTGAGAGCCAGGGACCAAAAGAAACAAGCAAAAATAACCCAATTAATGGTCCCAAGATGGGAGGAAGTAGGGTTGACAACCTTGGAGAGGTTGAAAACCAATTCTTGTACCAGCACTCATCTGTCACTTTCTCTCTCTGATTTTTCTTAGGGCCTTCACTACCTGTTTCATGCTCTCTTTAACCTTCCTTGTCTTGTCTATGTAAAGGTAACCTTCTTCTTTAAGGGCTGTACACAGTCAAGAGCTATACACAGCTTTTTCTATTGTAATAGAGTAAATCAAGTCCAATAAGGATCTTTGCGATTTTAGGAGGTCTCTTCAGACAGCGAAACGAGGGATTTCTTCAGATTAGTGATGTCAATCTCTAGCTGTTTGATGTTCTTGTCAGTGGCTCTTCAAAGGTCTGAGTAGTATAAGTTTGGAGGCTGCCATCTGGATTAGAACTTCTAACAGCAGACATCACGGGTGATTCATTTTTACCTGGGATGCTGCCTGAGTTCAAGCTCCTGGGAGCCCCTCTTTCTCTTTGTTTTCTGGGGTTGGGTACAGAGCTGCCGCCTGTGACCTGCTCCATTTTCACACTCTTTTATTAGATACTTGCATGTGAAGAAAGGTTTTTATGTCTTCTTTGGGAACCAACATTTATCACTGTGTGATGCTCATTCTTCTCCAGATCATCTCTTCTTCATAAACCTATTCTTTCTGAAATTCCAGATTTCTTTTAATTGATGTTACCATTGTATTTACATATATCCATTTTCTTGGAAGCTACACATGTCTCGTATATAGTGTGGGTTTTTAGTTGTTGGATCTCATACTCAAAAGGTATGTTTCTTCTCTTCTTCCTCCTCCTTCTCCTCTTCCTCCTCTTCCTCCTCCTCCTCCTCGGCTTTCTTTGATAGGATCTCACTGTGTAGTTTCAATTGGCCCAATTGACTCACTGTGCAAACCTCAAACTCACAGAAATCCACTTGTCTGTCTCCCAAGTGTGAGATTAAAGGTATACACAACACCTGGCATGATCTGTGTCTTTTAATTAGTTTATTTAGGCAGTTTACTTTAAATGATTATTGATGAGTCTAGGTTAATGTTTTTTAAGGAACTTTTTTAATGATCTCTTTCTTTCTTTGGAGCCAGTCTCACTCTATGTGTTATTTAGGATTTTTATTTCTGAGAAGAGACACTATGACTAAGGCAACTTTTAAAAAGGAAAACATTTAATTGGGGCTGGCTTACAGTTTCAGAGGGTTAGTCCACTATCACCATGGTGGGAAGCATGGCAGTGTGCAGGTAGACATGATGCTGGAGGAGGTTCTGTGAGTTCTACATGTGGATAAGCACGAAGCAGGAAGAGACAGTCAGCCACTAGGCCCAGCTTGAGTTTCTGAGGCTTCAAAGACCATCCCCTAGTGACATACTTCTTCCAACAAAGCCACACCTACTCCAACAAGGACACACCTCCTAATAGTGCCATTCTCTCTGGACCTATGGGGCCTTTTTTTTTTTTAAATTCAAACCATCACACGATGCATCCAAACTGGCCTAGAAATGTCTATACAGCTCAGACTGGCTCTGGATTCACAATCCTCCAGCCTCAGTCAGCCAAGCGATAGGATTACAGGCATTTACCATCACAGCCTGCTAATTACCTTTATGCTTGTTCCTTTGTATTTCTTGCTAATTTCTGCCTTTTCCAGTTTTAATTATCTCATATGGGTTTATCGTTATCTATGATGCTTGTTAAGGAGTGTGTGTGTACGAACTCACAAATAACATCACATTTTCACACTGACCGTCACATAAAACATATACTTTTCTCTTTCCTTTCATTCTTTCTTTCTTCCTTTCTTTCTTTCTTCCTTTCTTTCTTTCCTTCCTTACTTTCTAAACTTTTTTCTTTTCTTTTCTTTTCTTTTCTTTTCTTTTCTTTTCTTTTCTTTTCTTTTCTTTTCTTTTCTTTTCTTTTCCTGAGTAGTATAAGTTCAGAGGCCAGCATCTGGATTAGAACTTCTAACAGCAGATATCACGGGTGATTCATTTTTACCTGGAAAGGTAAAAGAAGGGGATTCTCAGGGAGATTTCTGTTCCCTGGATGTAAATTGTTATTCATCGTATTTATGGTTGGGCCTGGCTTTGTGGGGGGGTATCTATTTTTTTCATTAATATTTTTGGTAGCCGGTTAGCTGTGCCTTCTGTGGTATCAGACAGGCATATCAATCCTCGACCCCATAAGGGAACTGGGTCTGGGTCATTCCCTTTAAGGGTAAGAGGGTCCTTCCCCATATCTGTGGCAAAGTTTTCTTGGTCTTGGTGGTGCCAGAGGCAGTCAGCAGCAAATTTGCCATGAGCTTTCAGCTTTAGAGAGATAAAAGTGAACAAGGCATGATGGAGAGTATTTCAGGGGGACTCCTTCTGAGGGGGTACCATTCCCCCTCTTTTGTTTTTAAAGCCAATTTTTCAGAGTTCTTGTAAAATCAGGGCAGAAGCGCCAACAGTTGCTCCTTCCACACTCAGAGAGTCATGAAGACCTTATTTAACAATATATAAATCTATATGAATAATCTTTTGTCAAAGGACTATTATAGCACCGCTGACAACTAATCAGACTATATAATATATCGATTAGTAATAGCTTCTTCTACTTTTTGTGAGATTACCTCTCTTTTGTCAATTAATTGTTGAGGAAAATTAGGATTTACCTCTCTCTAGAGAATATTGAACAGAGACTTAAATTCTTTTGTGGAGAGCTTAAAATAGGATCTTAGCCAATTAGCAACTCCTAGAAACTTTTGAAAATAATTTAAAATAAGTAAACTCTCTCCCTCTTTTTTTTCTGGATATTATATGTATTTACCTTTCAATGTTATCTCCTTTCCCATTCTCCCCCAAAACCCCTTATCCCATACCCCTTCCTCCTAATTATTGTGAGGGTGTGCTCCAAGCATCCTCCCAGTCCCATCTCCCTGCTCTTGAATTCCCACACAGTAGGGGATCCAAACTTTTGGGGACCATGGCCCTCCACTTTCACTGAAAGTGGCCTTTCACTGAAGTCTAACAAGGTCACCCTCAATTCCCTATACAGGTGCATGAATCCCTCCCTTTGTGCTCTCTGGCTGGTGGTTTAGACTTTGGAAGCTCTGGTTGAAACTTTTGATACTCCTTCTAGAAAGGACCAAAGCATCCACACTTTGGTCTTCCTTCTTCTATGTGAGTTTTATGTGGTCTATATGTAGTTTCTTAGAAATTGTGAGCTTTTGGGCTAATACCCACTTATCAGTGAGTGCATATCATGTATGTTCTTTTGAGATTGGGTCACCTCACTCGATGATATTTTCCAGCTCCATCCATTTGCCTAAGAATTTCATGAACTCATTGTTTTTAATAGCTGAGTAGTACTCCATTGTATAAATGTACCACATCTTCTGCATCCATTCTTCTGTTGAAGAGCATCTAGGTTCTTTCCAACTTCTGGCTGTTATAAATAAGGCTGCTATGAACATGGTAGAGCATGTGTCCTGGTTATATGTTGAAACGTCTTTTGGGTATATGCCCAGGAGTGGTATAGCTGGGTCCTCAGGTAACACTATCTTCAATTTTCTGAGATACCACCAGACTGCTTTCCATAGTGGTTGTACCAGTTTACAATCCCACCAACAGTAGAGGAGTGTTCCTCTTTCTCCACATCCTCGCCAACATGTGCTGTCACCTGTGTTTTTGATCTTAGCCATTCTGACTGGTGTGAGATGGAATCTCAGTGTTGTTTTCATTTGCATTTCCCTGATGACTAGGGATGCTGAACACTTCTTTACATGCTTCTCAAACATTCGAGCTTCCTCAGTAGAGAATTCTTTGTTCAGCTCTGTGCTCCATTTTTTAATAGGGTTCTTTGATTGTCTAGAGTCTAATTTCTTCAGTTCTTTGCATACCTTGGATATTAGCCCTTTATCAGATGTAGGGTTGGTGAAGATCTTTTCCCAATCTATTGGTTGCCACTCTGTCCTATTGAATGTGTCCTTTGCTTTACAGAAGCTTTGCAGTTTTATGAGGTCCCATTTGTCAATTCTTGGTCTTAGAGCACAGGCCATTGGTGTTCTGTTCAGGAACTTTTCTTCGGTGCCTATGTGTCCCAGGCTTTTCCCCAGTATCTCTTCTATTAGTTTCAGTGTGGCTGGTTTTAGGTGGAGGTCCTTGATCCACTTGGAATTGAGCTTTGTACAAGGAGATAAGAATGGATCAATTTGCATTATTCTACATGCTGACCTCCAATTGGACCAGCACCATTTGTTGAAAATGCTGTCTTTTTTCCACTGGGTGGTTTTAGCTCCTTTGTCAAAGATCAAGTGACCATAGGTATGGGGGTTCATTTCTGGGTCTTCTATTCTATTCCATTGATCCTCCCACTTGTCTCTGTTCCAATACCACACAGTTTTTACTACTATTGCTTTGTAGTACAGCTTGAAGTCAGGAATGGTGATTCCCCTAGAAGTTCTTTTATTGCTGAGAGTAGTTTTCACAATCCTGGGTTTTTTGTTATTCCAAATGAATTTTAAGATTGCTCTATTTCAGTGAAGAATTAAGTGGGAATTTTGATGGGGATTGCATTAAATCTGTAGATGGCTTTTGGCAAAATAGCCATTTTTACTGTATTATTCCTTCCAATATATGAGCATGGGAGATCTTTCTATCTTCTGAGATCTGCTTCGATTTCTTTCTTCAGGGGCATGAAGTTCTTGTCATACAGGTCTTTTTCATGCTTGGTTAGGTTCACACCCAGGTATTTTATATTATCTGTGACTATTGTGAAGGGTGTCATTTCCATAATTTCTTTCTCAGCCAGTTTATCTTTTGAGTAGAGGAAGGCTACTGATTTGCTTGAGTTAATTTTATATCCAGCCACTCTGCTAAAGTTGTTTATCAGGTTTAGGAGTTCTCTGGTGGAAGTTTTGGGGTCACTTAAGTATACTATCATATCATCTGCAAATAGTGAGATTTTGACTTCTTCCTTTCCAATTTGAATCTCTTTGACCTCCTTGTGTTGCCTAATTGCTCTGGCTAGGACTTCCAATACTATATTATATAAGTAGGGGGAGAGTGGGCAGCCTTGCCTAGTCCCTGATTTTAGTGGGATTGCTTCAAGTTTCTCTCCATTTAGTTTGATGCTGGCTACTGGTTTGCTGTATATTGATTTTACTATGTTTAGGTATGGACCTTGAATTCCTGATCTTTCCAAGACTTTTATCATGAAGGGGTGTTGAATTTTGTCAAATGATTTCTCAGCATCTAGTGATATGATCATGTGTTTTTTTTCTTTGAGTTTGTTTATATAGTGGATTACATTGATCAATTTCCGTATATTGAACCAACCCTGCATTCCTGGGATAAAGCCTACTTGATCATGATGGATGATTGTTTTGATGTGTTCTTGGATTCGGTTTGCTAGAATTTTATTGAGTAATTTTGCATTGATGTTCATAAGGGAGATTCGTCTGAAGTTCTCTTTCTTTGTTGGGTCTTTGTTTCATAATTGTAGCTTCATAGAATGAATTGGGTAGTGTTCCTTCTGTTTCTATTTTGTGGAATAGTTTGAAGAGAATTGGAATTAGGCCTTCCTTGAAGGTCTGATAGAATTCTGCACTAAAACCATCTGGCCCCAGACTTTTCTTTGTCAGGAGGCTTTTAATTACTGCTTTTATTTCCTTTGGAGTTATGGGACTGTTTAGATGGTTATCTGGTCCTGATTTAACACTGGTAACTGGTATTTGTCTAGAAAATTGTCCATTTCATCCAAATTTTCCAATTTTGTTGAGTATAGGCTTTTGTAGTAGGATCTGATGATTTTTTTCATTTCCTCGGTTTCTGTTGTTATGTCACCCTTTTCAGGTCTGATTTTATTAACTTGGATGCTGTGTGTCTGCCCTCTGATTAGTCTAGCTAAGGGTTTATCTATCTTGTTGATTTTCTCAAAAAGCCAGCTCCTGGTTTTACTGATTCTTTGGATAGTTCTTTTTGTTTCTATTTGGTTGATTTCAGCCCTGAGTTTGATTATTTCCTGCCATCTACTCCTCTTGGGTGTATTAGCCTTTTTTTGTTCTAGGTCTTTCAGGTGTGTTGTCAAGCTGCTAGTGTATGCTCCCTCCAGTTTCTTTTTGTAAGCACTTAGAGCTATGAATTTTCCTCTTAGCACTGCTTTCATTGTATCCCATAGATTTTGGTATGATGTGTCATCATTTTCAATAAATTCTAAAAAGTTTTTAATTTCTTTCTTTATTTCTTCCCTTACCAGATTATCAAGGAGTAGGGTGTTGTTCAGTTTCCATGTGAATGTGGGCTGTCCATTGTCTTTGTCATTTTTGAAGACCAGCCTTAAACCGTGGTGATCTGATAGGATGCAGGGGATTATTTCAATTTTTTTGTATCTGTTGAGGCCTGTCTTGTGCCCAATTATATGGTCTATTTTGGAGAAGGTACCATGAGGTACTGAGAAAAAGGTATATTCTTTTGCTTTAGGGTGAAATGTTCTATAGATATCTGTTAAGTCCATTTGGTTCATAACTTCTGTTAGTTTCACTGTATCTCTATTTAGCTTCTGTTTCCATGATCTATCCATTGCTGAGAGTGGGGTGTTGAAGTCTCCCACTATTATTCTGTGAGGTGCAATGTGTGTTTCGAGCTTCAGTAAGGTTTCTTTTATGAAAGTCGATGCTCTTGTATTTGGCGCATAGATATTCAAAATTGAGAGTTCATGTTGGTTGACTTTTCCTTTGACAAGTATGAAATATCCTTCCTTATCCTTTTTTATAGCTTTGAGTTGAAGTTCGATTTTATTTTATATTAGAATGGCTACTCCCTCTTGTTTCTTAGGGCCATTTGCTTGAAAATTTGTTTTCCAAACTTTTACTCTAAGGTAGTGTCTATCTTTGTCACTGGGGTGGGTTTCCTGTAAGCAGCAAAAAGCTGGGTCCTGTTTGCATATCCAGTCCATTAGCCTATGCCTTTTTATTGGGGAATTGAGTCCATTAATGTTAAGAGATATTAAGGAGAGGGTGTTGTTGCTTCCTGTCATTTTTGCTAATAGTGGAGACATTGTTTATGGGTTTGATGGAAAAGGATTATTTTCTTGCTCTTTCTAGGGTATGATTGCCCTCCTTGTGTTGGAGCTTTCCTGCTATTATCCTTTGTAGAGCTGGATTTGTGGGAAGATACTGTGTAAATTCGGTTTTGTCATCGAATATCTTGGTTTCTCCGACTATGGTAATTGAGAGTTTTGCTGGGTAAAGTAGCCTGGGATGGCATTTATGTTCTCTTAGGGTCTGTATGATATTTGTCCAGGATCTTCTGGCTTTTATAGTATCTGGTGAGAAGTCAGGTGTAATTCTGATAGGTTTGCCTTTATATGTTACTTGGCCTTTTTTCCCTTACTGCTTTTAAAATTCTTTCTTTGTTTTGTGCATTTTGTGTCTTATTATTATGTGACTGAAAGTGTTTCTTTTTTGATCTAGTCTGTTTGGCTTTCTGTAGGCTTCTTGTGTGATTATGGGCATCTCATTTCTTAGGTTAGGGAAGTTTTCCTCAATAACTTTGTTGAAGTTATTTACTGGCCCTTTAAGTTGGACTCTTCACTCTCATCTATACATATTATCCTTAGGTTTGGTCTTCTCATTGCGTCCTGTATTTCCTGGATGTTTTGTGTTAAGAACTTTTTGCATTTTGCGTTTTCTTTGACAGTTGTGTCAATATTTTCTAAGGTATCTTCTGCACCTGAGATTCTTTCTTCTATCTCTTGTATTCTGTTGGTGATGCTTGTGTCTATGACTCCTGATTTCTTTCTTAGGTTTTCTATCTCCAGGGTAGTCTCCCTTTGTGATTTCTTTATTGTTTCTACTTCCATTTTTATGTCCTGGATGGTTTTGTTCAATTCCTTCATCTGTTTATTTGTGTTTTCTTGTAATTCTTTAAAGGATTTCTGTGTTTCTTTAAGGACTTCATCCTGTTTTCCTGTGTTCTCCTGAAGTTTTTTTGATAGTGTTATTTATTTCCTTCTTATAGTCCTCTATCATCATCATTAGAAGTGATTTTGATCTGGTTCTAGCTTTCCTGGTGATATGGGGAGTTCAGGACTTTCTAATGTGGCAGAACTAGGTTCTGATGATGGCAAGTACCTTGGGTTGCTGGTGCTTGTGTTCTTGCACTTGCCTTTTGCCATCTGGATCACCTTTGTGCTATCTGTGCTGTCTCTGACTGGGGCCTGTCTTTCCTATTATCTAGGTTGTGTCGGAACTGTTTGGGATGGGTTTTGCTGCTAGGGTTAGAGATGAGGCCCAAGATCTGCTCCGTGCTCAGGTGGAAACAAGAAGGGGCTCAGGCTCCGGGTCAGGAGTGGATTCTTGGGTCCCAGTAGGTCCCGGTTGCTCCCTAATTGGGGCAAGGATTGCCGCTTCCTAGCCTAAGATACTGCTTGGGTTAGAGCTCCTGGGATCCCCGCTTCCTCTGGGTTCTGTGAGATTGGGTGCAGAGCTGATTCCCGTGATTTGCCTAGTGCTCGGGCTCAGACCAGAAGGAACCCACGCTCCGGGTCAGGAGTGGATTCCTGGGTCCCAGTGGGTCCCAGTTGCTCCCTGTTTGGGGGCAAGTGTTGCCACCTCCTAGCCTAAGATACTACTTTGTTTAGAGCTCCTGAGAGCCCCACTTCCTCTGGTTTCTGTGAGAGTGGGTGCAGAGCTGCCTCCCGGGATCTGCCAAGTGCTCAGGCCCAGACCGGATGGATCCCGCGCTCCGGGCCAAGAATGAATTCCTGGGTCCCTGTGTATCTCGGTTGCTCCCTGTTTGGGGCAAGTGCTGCTTTTTCCTTACCTGGGGTGCTGCCTGAGTTAAAGCTCCTGGGAGTCCCTCTTTCTCTCGATTTTCTGGGGTTGGGTACTCAGCTCCCGCCTGTGACCTGCTCTATGCTCTGACAGCTTTTTTAGAATTTAATGATTCTTTGAAATTCTTCAGAGTCTGACAAAGGACAGCCTTGTCCTGGACAGGGCTTCCTGAGGGAAGTGGTGTCTGACAGCATCAAAATGTATGACTTGAAGTCAAATTGTGGGTTCTAAGCTTATAGCCTATCTTCTGCTCGAGATGGCTCCTTAGACAGCTCTATATAGATAGCTATCGTGTCTGTAGTTTCTGATTAAAATTAGAAAGCCAGAAAACATGCTAACAGAGCTATGTTCTCTCTTCAAACAACCTTCTCTGAATAGCAACTAGAAAACATTCTTAAATATCCTATGTTATCTAAGTACTTCTTGGGATCTCCAACCGAGTTCAGAAATCTTGTTAGAAAGAAAATCTATGAGAGGTATGAAAAATTTTAAAAGACCTGTGTTCATTCTCCATGGGTTTTTTTCCAAACAAAATAGAAATCCTGCTTGAAAAAAATCTTGAAGATCTGGGTTCACACCTCAGGGATCCCCAGACAGCTAAGCTCTCCCTACAAAAAATTCTAAAAAAGAACTATTACTCTCTGCTAGCTCATCACATGCAGACAAAAAGCCAAGTTTTTATTTACAAATGAATTCAGTCATTTATACCAGGTTCCACCTTCACCAACCCACAAATTAGTAGTCTAAGACCTTAGCCCAGTGACTCAGGAAAAGTACATTTTTTAACACTGTGAGAAAAATTCAGAGGTCTGCCTGCCTTTGTAAACTAAGCTGGGTGATACCTTAGACTGGGATCACCACTTTCTAAATCTCCTTCTCTCCTTCCATAGTATCTTTTTGAAAAACTGGCTCATAGTGGGTTTGCATCTTCATTTTTAATAGGGCATATATCTCCCTACCCTAAGGTTACTTATTTTTATATGTGATGATGAGTTATCCATGCCAGAAAAGAGGAGAAATGTCTTGTACAATGGAAATGTTCTCTTGGCCTATTGGCTTTGGGAAAACTTTACAGAGGACTAAAAGCTAAGCCGTTCTGCCTATTTAAGAACTGGCAGCAACTCTGTGGCTTTTAAGTGGTTGTTGTGTTACCAGGTGTTTTCTTTATGTTTTAGGAAATTAGATATGTCTGTTACAGACTGTCAGGTTTAAGACAGGGGCTAGATACATCTTTAGCTAACACCAGAGTATAGCTCTGTCCAGAAGACTTTAATTGTCACTTAGTTTGTCTAAATCTATAAGAAGGCACTTTGTCTCTAGAGTTGTGGTGGGGAGGAGCAGTTACCTTCCTATCATGTTGCTTGTACTGTGGCTGCTGTTCTTGCCCCATGTGGTTGCCAGTTGTCAGTCTATATTACTGATCTGTATACACTATTCACAGATGTCTATGGGGGATCTGGCCTGGCTAGAGTGGTCAAGAAATTATACTCTCTGAAGGGGAGAAGAGAGTCAGATCAAGATAGCCACTGCTCTCTTCTGTGTCTGTTGCTACTCTAGACCAGGAAGACAGTGCTACAAGTCAGAAGGGCTGGCACAAACAGGAGGACAGTCACTGCTTGTTTGCCTCTGCTGCTCATGCTCTAACCACTGCCACTGTTCCAGAGTCAGTGCTTCAGGCAAGAACTGTATTCCCCAGGAAGTGCTACCACTTTTATATGAAAAAAAAAGCTCTCAGATGAGCCTCAATGGAATAATTGTGACACCTTTATTCTTATTGGATTGTGTCATAAACATTTTGGTGTGTTTGGAGTCTGACAACAGATGCTTCCTCTTAGCTTGGTCTGAGATGTTAGGAATGACTTATCTACATATAGGGGGTTTGGGGTGCTACTCCTATGTGCCTGATTATCAGGATTCTGCCCACAGATTTTTTGTGGTCACATGACAGGGGAATGATCAGGAACAGGTGAGACACCTACTGGTATGAGATTCCAGGGCTTCCAAAACCACTAAGCCTTACAAAGTTTCCTGACATGGTCCATTGCCCCAAACTTCCCTTATTTTGTTTTATTGGTGTAGAATCACTTATCACAAGTATTTTCTTGTGTGTAGTTCACCTCCATGGGTTGGAGTTTTCCTTCTAGCATTTTTTGTAGGACTGGATTTCTAGATAGATTTTTTTGTCCATCATATGTTTTATTGGAGATTCTATTTACATTTCAGATGTTATCCTCTTTCCCCATTTCTATCCCACCCCTGGACCCCCTATGCCATCCCCCCTCCACCTGTTTCTATGAGGATATGCCCCTACCCACCCACTGACTTCCACCTCCCAACCTACTAATTCCCCCACACTGGGGCATCCAGCCTTCACTAGACCAAGGACTCTCTCTCCCACCTATGCCCTACAATGGTCTCCTCCCCTACATATACAGCTGGAGCCATGGGTCTCTCACTATGTACTCCCAGTCTGGTGGTTTAGACCCTGGGGGCTCTGGTTGCTTGGTATCATGGCTTTCCCCTTGGGGCCGTAAACCCTTTCAGCTCCTCAGTCTTCTCTCTCACTCCTCCATTTGGAACCTCATGATCAGTTCAATGGTTAGCTATGAGCATCCACCTCTGTATATGTCAGGTTCTGGCAGACCTCTAAGGAGACACCTACATCAGGCCCCTATCAGCATGCAGTTCCTGGCATCCACATCAGCATCTACCTTTGGCGACTGCATAAGGGATAGATACCCAGGTGGGACAGTCTCCAGACAACATCCTTCAGTTTCTGTCCCACTCTTTTTCTCCATGTTTGCTCCCATGAGTATTTTATTATTCCTTCTAAGGAGGATCGAAGCACACACATTTTGGTCTTTCTTCTTCATAAGCTTTGTGTGGTCTTTGCTTGTGTTTTGGAATATCTTATTTTCTCCACCTATTGTAACTGAGAGTTGTGCTGTGTATAGTATTCTAGATGGCATCTGTGATTTCTTAGAGGCTGTAGGACATTCCTATGTTCATGCTCTTCTAACATTCAGAGTCTCTCTCGAGGTGGAGAAGTCATGTGTAATTCTGATAGGCCTTTGTGTGTCATTTAGTATTATTCCCTTACAGCTTTTAATATTCTTTCTTCCTTTTGTAGACATTGTGTTTCCATTACTATGTGGTGGGCAGATATTCTTTTCTGGTTTGATCTCATTGGTATTGTGCAAGCTTCATGTACGGTTATAGGCATTTGTTTCCTTAGGTTGGGGGCTTTTCTTCTATGCTTTTGCTGAACATATTTTGCAATCTTTCCACCTGGTACTCTTCCCTTTCTTCCTTCACTGTTTCCCTCAGGATTGGACTTTCCTAGATTTTCTGTGTCAGGAATTTTGTAGATTTCCTCAGATTATGGTTTCTTTATTGGTTCTATTTCCATTTATAGGCCTTGAACTGTTTTATTCATTTACTTCACCTGTCTAATTTTATTTTCCTGCATTTCTTTAAGAGATTTATCAGTTTGTCTTTAAAGGCAACTACATTTTTAATTTTCCTAAATTTCTCTGAGGGAATTATTCATTTTCTCTTTAAAACCATCAATCATCTGTATAAGGGTGGATTTAAGGTTACTTCCTTGTGCTGAGGTTGTTTTAGGATATCCAGGGCTTGCTACAGTGGGATAGCTTTGCTCTGAGGGTTCCATGTTGCTTTGGGTCTTGTTGTTTGAGATCTAATGCTGACTGTTCACCATCTGATTGTCCGTGGATATTCCTAGTGTACCAATTATTGCAGAGGCAAGCATAATCTGGATGTTCCTTGTGTAGGAGGCCTTTGGTGGGCAGTTCCTTACTGGAGGTTCTTAGTGTAGCAGGCCTGGATATTCCATGTTTGTTGTGCCTGATAGTGGCCAGTAGAGGTGCAACCAAACAATGGAGCTCAGGGCAGGGTGTAGGAGGGATCGTGAAGCTACCTCAGGGTATCTGGGCATGCTCTGAGAGAAAGGCAGTGGAATTGAGGGAAGGGACCTGATCTGGTTGTTTCTTGTTGAGAGGGCCTGCATTTATCTTGTTCAATGCGCCTGATAAAGGCTGACGGAGCAGCAGCCAGACAATAGAACTCTGGGGACAGACCACAGCTAGCTTTTTAAAAAAATAGTTTAAAATAAAACCACATTTAAAATTGGATTTCCTCTTTTATGGTGTTAAAACTCTGTTTAGGAACAAAGATTCTACTTCCCATATAAATGTTGGATGGTCAACTAGTGTTGCCTTGTGCTGGTCCTAATGACGTGATGATGTTGCCTGGAGTTTTAACCCTCTGACCTAGTGTTTAAATTCTGTATTGAAATCAATCATTAGTACTGTGTATGTACGGTTTTATATCCAACATTTTTTAAAATAAATGGGAACATCACATCTCAATATATCTCTATGTGAAACTTGGTGTTGATCTTGGTACCTCTGCTTCTGCTAAACTAACATGTTTATTTTATATTTCATTTTGTTATTATAGTTATTTTTTAAACTGAGCTATGATTACCTCATTCTACTCTTTCATTTTATACCTCCACTTTCTCCTATAAACTTCCTTGCTTTCTTTCAAATTCATTGCTATTTTTATTTTATTTCTTCTTTTGGTTAATACAATGTGTTTTTATAGAGTATATCCTGATGATAGTTTCTCCTCCCTCCATTCCTCTCAGTTCTTCCCCACATATATAACAATTTATGTTTTCCTCTCATTAGAAAATACCAAGTTTCTAAGTGAAACAACCAAACAAGGCAGCAGCCTTCAGAATGATGAATTTTTACTACCTCCACATAAAATGGATCCCAAATGTCCAGAATATATAAAGAACTTAGTGAAGTAGCTATAAAAAAATCCAACTGAAAAATGATGTACAGTTCTAAACAGAGTTTTTCAATAAAGGAATCACAGATGGCCGAGAAAAACAGGCATCAAGGCGCCAGCTCAACTTTTCTATGTTCCATGATTTGTATGAATGTTGTCTTTGGAAACAAGGACCCATTCTGTCAGTTTGTGGAGAGTAAGCTTTTGACTTTGCATCAGACTGTATTATTTCGCGATTTCCATAGGACTTCCTCAGCCAAAAACTTAATTGAAAGCGATCCAGTCCCACCACTATAGCCTGGCTACAAGAGATGCCTTATACTGTATTACTAGGAGTCCTCAATAGGATCACTTTCGTAGATTCAAAATATTTCTACATAAATGCAAATGCCCTTCCAAGTTCTAACCACTTTTCTCAACACTCTCCCTCTCCATTATATCTCCATGCCAAAATGAGTCCTCCTGCTCCTTCCTGAACCTGCCTCCAGCCCACCTGTCATAATTATTCTATTGTCCTTCCTGGAAGGATATATTTGTTTCCACTGGACGATGCCTCTTTGCCTCATCCATCATGTCTCAATCTGTAGGAATTGAAAGGCTCTTTCACAAGGGCCATTTAACAGTATTCTGGGAAAATATATTGACATTATGATTTGTAGCAATAGCAAAACTACAGTAATGAAATAGCAGAAAAGTAACTTTTGGTGGATATCATAACAACATGAGGAACTGAAGTAAAAGATCAAAGCATTATAAAGGTTAGAAAAGGTTAGGTTTTAAAATTTTGGGGTCAATTAATTGTTATCATTTACTTAAGGACTGATATCCACTTACAAGTGATACATACCATATTTGTCTTTCTATGTCTGGGTTATCTCACACAGGATCTTTTCTTTTCTAGTTCAATCCATTTTCCTGCAAATTTCATAATGTCATTTTTTTCACAGCAGAATAATACTCCAATGTGTAACTGTATCACATTTTTTTATCCATTTTCATTTGAGTAGTATGTATCTTATTCCTAGTTTCTGGCTATTATGAATAATAAATCTACATCGAACCTGCTTGAGCAAGTGTTTTTATGGTAGGATAGGTGTTTTGGGGTTGCTTGCAAAAAAGTTTTATAGCTAGATTTTGTGGTAGAAAAGCTCCTAATATACTAAGGAGCTAACTTGTTGATGTCCCTAGTGGTTTTACAAGTTTCCAATTCCACCAACAATGAAGAAGTGTTCCCGCTCCATATCCTTGCTAACATGAGGTAGCATTGTGTCATTGATCTCAGTTATCAAGGTAGAGTGTAATCTGAATGTAGATCTGATTTATATTAGATTTCCAGGTTGTTTAATGATGTTGAACATTTCTTTACATTTTCTCAACCTATTGACCATTCTCTGTTTACATCTGTACAATGATTTTCAGTTTTATAATTTGTTTTTGATACCTAGCTTATTGAGTTCTTTATGTATTCTAGACGTTAGTGCTCTGTCAGATGTGGAGTTTGGTAAAAATATTTTATCAATTAGTAGGCAAATGCTTTGTCTAAATAACTGTGTCCTTTATCTTTCAAATTTGTCATTTCCATGAAGTCCCCTCTATTAATTGTTCACCTTAGTGTCTATGTTATCAGTGTTTTTTTTTTTAATATGTCTTCACCTGGTACTATGAATTCAATGATATTCCTCACTTTTTTTTCTGTCTGTTTCAGTATATCTTTTGTATTGTGGTCTTGGTCCATTGGGAATTGAGGTTTTGCACAGCACTGAGAATGGAACTTTTTCCATCCTTCTCTATGTACAAATCCATTTTACCATCATCATTTGATGAAGATGCTGTCTTATTCCCAGAATGTATTTTTGTACTCTATCAAATTTCGGTTTTCAAATCAGTTCAATTCCATCGACCAAACTGTCAGTTTTTTTTGCCAATACCATGTAGTTTTTGTTATGATATCTCTGTAAAACTGGGTTCAGTCAAGGAAGGCAATACTTCAGCAGTGACTTTATTGTTCAGGATTATTTTGGGTATCATGTTTTATTTTTCCATATGAAGTTAAGAGTTATCCTCTGAAGCTCTAAAGAACTATGTTAGAAATTTTAAGGGGGTTGCATTGAGTCTTTAGAATGCTTTTGATAGCATGTTCATTTTAATATGTTAATCCTATAGATCCATGTGCATGGAAGAATGTTCTATCTTCTCATATCTCTTTCAATGTCTTTTGTCCAACACTTGAAGTCTGTATCACAGAAGACTGTAACGTGCTTGGCTAGATTTATGCCAAGATATTTAATATTATTTGAGGCTTTTGTGATTGGTTGTATTTCTCTTATTTCTTTCTCAGTCCACTTGGTTTTTGTATATTAAAGGGCTACTGACTCATTTTTAGTTACTCTTTTATCCAACCACATTGCTGACCATGGTTTTCTGACGTAGGAGTCTCCTGGTGGTAGTTTTATGGTGAGTTATGTATAGTATCATATCATTTGCAAATAATTGTATATTGACTCTTCTTTCCAGATTTATCCCCTTGATCTACTTCAGTTGTCTTATTGCTCTAGCAAAATTTGGAGTACTATACTGAATAGATATGTAGAAAATAAAGTAATTGCTCTTGTTACTGATCTTAGTGGAATTGCTTTGAGGTTTTCTTCATTTAATTTGATGTTGGCTATATGCTTGTTTTAAATTGCCTTCCTTACAGTTAAGTATGGCCTTTGTGTCCCTAATCTCTTCAACACTTCTGTAATGAAGGTACATTGAATTTTGTCAAAGGTCTATTTTGTATCTAATTAGATGATCGGTTTTTTTCAGTTCATTTACATGGTATGTTGCATTTATCTATTTTTGTATATTACCATCACTGAATCTATGACATAAAGCCTAATTCATTGTTGGGTTGGTGTATTGTTTCATTCAGTTTTAAGAATTTTATTTAGTATTTTTGCAACCATGTACATAAGGACATTTGGTCTGTAAGTCTTTTTCTTTTAGTCTATGTGACTTGAGTATCAGGGTAACTGTACTTTATCAAATGCATTGGAAAATGCTTCTTTTGATTCTTCTTATGGAATAATTTGAGAAATATTGGCATTAAATCTCCTTTGAAACTCTAGGAGAATTATGCATTAAAACCATTTTGAACTAGCATGGTTTTCTTTGGAATATTTTAATGACTGCTTCTATTTTGTTATGGATAACTGGACTATTTAAGCTATTTACATGATCTTGATTTAGCTTTGGTAAGTACTGTCAAATGATAAAAATTTCCTTTGCATTTAGGGTTTCAAACTTGGTAGAGAACAAACTTTTATAGTATCTGCTCATTCTATATGAGTCTGTTGTTAAGCCTTTCATATGAAAAGTCTCTGTCCACCTTTAGTTAATTTAGTTAAGGATTTGTTAATCTTACTGATTTTCACAAAGAACAAAATCTTTATTTTGTTGATTCTTTGTCTTACTTTGTTTTTCTTTCATTTATTTGAGTCCTAATTTTTTATTTCTGACATTAATTATTTTATTTATTTATATCCCATATGTTGACCTCTCCTTTATGTCCCCCCTCCCAGAGTTCTTCAACCCACCCTCCCTCTTCTTCATCTCTGAGAGGGTGCCCTCGGTGACATCCCCTTCTTTGGTGCACCAAATCTCTACAGAATTAGGCTCATCCTCCACCACTGAGGCCAGACAAAGCACTCATCTGCTACATATCTGTTGGGGGCCTCCAATGAGCCAGTTTATACTCTTTGGTTGGTGGCTTAGTCTCTGGGAGCATACAAGATTCCTGATTAATTGACACTTCTGGCATTCCTATGAAGATGTCATCACATTAATCTCCTTCCATCCTTCCCCTAAGTCCTCCATACAGTTCCCCAACCTCAGTCCATTGGTTTCCTGAAGTATCTGCCTCTGTCTCAGACAGCTGCTGGTAGAGCCTCTCAGAGGGCAGCCATTTAGGCTCTTGTCTCCAAGTACAACATACCATCGGTAATAGTGTCAGGGTTTGGTTTCTGCCCATTTGATGTATTCCAAATTGGGAGAGACACTAGGAAACCTTTTGTTCAGTCTTTGCTCCATTTTCGTCCCTGCATTTCCCTTGGACAGAAAACATTCTGGGTCAAAATTTTTGGAGGTGAGTTTTTGACCACATCCCTCCACTAGAGTTTCTATCTGTTGAAGGTGGTCCCTTCAGGCTCCATACCCCCACTATTCATCATTTTGGATAAGGTCACCCCCAATGAATCCTGTGATATTCTCACATCCGAAGTCTCTGGGACTTTCTATAGTTTCTTCTCAACCCACCACCATCCATCCCTAGATGCATATTTCCTTTCATTCTCCAAGCCCACTGGGCTTTTTGTCTTCTCTCTCCTATGCCCAACACATTTTCTCTTCCCTCTCCATTCTCCAACACAGGTCCCTCACTCTGTCTACTGTTAAGATTTTGTTTCTTCTTCTAAATGAGATAAAAGTATCTTCACTTGGGCCTTTCATGATAAACTTCTTATAGTCTGTGTATAATGGGTATTCTGTATATTTTAGCTAATATCCATTTATCAGTGAGTACATACCATGCATGTCCTGTAGTTCTGGGTTACCTCACTCAGGATATTTTTTTCTAGTTCGATCAATTTGCCTGCAAATTATTGATGTTCTCTTTTGTTTCAAGTTGCAAAGTTATTTATTTCATTATTTTAAAAAGTTTCATGTGTATATATATAATACACAGTATAATATTCTATATTTCTTATCTTTATCTCTGTCCCACTGAATTCCTTCTTCCTCCCAAGTCTTCCCACTGTTCTTTTTTTACTTGGATATTATATTTCCTTTTAAGATGTTATCCCCTTACCCCATTCCCCCCACCCAACCAGGAACCCCTTAATCCCTTCCTACCTCCTCCTGCTTATATGAGGATGTGCCCTCACCTATCCTCCCACTGCCACCTCCCCACCCTCGAATTCCCCCACACTCAGTGTCCAGGCTTCATGGGACCAAGGATCTCCTTTCCCACCTATGCCCAACATGGCCATCCTCCCCTACATATACAGCTGGAGTCATGCATCCCTCCCTATGTGCTCACAGGCTGGTGGTTTAGACCCTGGGGAGCTCTGATTGGTTGGTATTGTTGCTTTCCTCATGGGACCACAAACCCTTTCAGCTCCTTCAGCCTTCTCTCTCACTCCTCCATTGGGAACTCCTTGATCAGATCAATGGTTAGCTGTGAGCATCCGCCTCTAAATATGTCAGACTCTGGCAGACCTCTCAGGAGACAGCTATACCAGGCTCTTGTCCGCATAATGTGCTCATTTCTAATAGCTTAATAGTATTAAATTGTATGGATGTATCATATTTTCTGTATCTACTCTTTGATTGAAGGACCACCTGTGTTGCTTCCAGCTTCTGTCTATTATGAGTAAGGCTGATATCGTTTGTTGCATTTCATCTATATGCATAAGATATTTTTGTTCTCAATAAATCAGGTATGCTTTTGGGCTCTTTACATGAGACTTCCTCAATTATTTTTTACGTAGGCACCAAGAGCTAAGAACATTTTTCCATGTATCAGTTTTGTGTCTCTATATTTGGTATTTCTGTATCAATAAACTAAGATCATTGGCACTGAGAAAAATCAATGACCAATGACTGTTGAAATTTTTTATTGCACTGTTGTGACTGCTGGTGGTGGTTGTAGCAAAATAGTGATGGTGGTAATGTGTGTTTCCCTTCTATCAATTTTAAAATGAGAGTATTCGATTTCCTGGAATTGTGTCAATGTAGGGAACCTCAATACATTGGAATTTTTCTACACATTTTATAGGGCTACATTTGTAGACACATATTGTTTAAACTTGACTTCATTGTCAGTATTCCTTTTCATCTATGTTGATTGAAAATTTAGCTGGGTAGGCTCATCTGTGCTGTAATCTTAGAGACTGCAGTACATCTGTCCAGGCCCTTCGGGACTTGGAGTATCTAGTGAGGTGTCAGTTGAAATTACATTATGTCTGATTTATATGCTACTTCAACTTATCCTATTGCTCCTTTTAATATTTTTCTTTGTTATATGTGTTTTATATTTTTATTATTATGTGGTGCAGGGATCTTTCTTTCCTGCTCCAATATACTTGATGTTCAGTGTTCTCCATGTACCTTTATAGGCTTCTCCTTCTTTAGCTCAGGAAAACAAATTTGATTGTTTTGTTGAAAACATATTACGAACTTTAAGATGAATTCTTCTCCTTCCTCTATACCAGTTATTCTTAGGTTTTGTCTTTTCAAACTGTTCCAGATGTACTGTTTCTTTGTTTAAGAAGATTTTGGATTTAACATTTTCATTGACTGAGGGATGTATTTCTTTTAAAATATCTCTGATTTTTTCAGTTTGTTTTCCTTTATTGATTGATTTATTGCTCTGGCTAGGACTTCCAGTACTATATTGAATAGGTAGGGGGAGAATGGGCAGCCTTGTCTATTCCCCGATTTTAGTGGGATTGCTTCAAGTTTTTCTCCATTTAGTTTGATGTTGGCTACTGCTTTTCTGTACATTGCTTTGACTATGTTTAGGTATGGACCTTGAATTGCTGATAATTCCAAGACTTTCATCATTAAGTGGTGTTGAATTTTGTGAAATGATTTCTCGGCATCTAGTGATATGATCATGTGTTTTTTTCCTTTGAGTTTGTTTACATAGTGGATTACATTGATGGATTTCCATATATTGAACCAACCCACATTCCTGGGATAAAGCCTACTTGATCATGATGGATAATTGTTTTGATGTGTTCTTGGAATTGGTTTGCGAGAATTTTATTGAATATTTATGCATCGATGTTCATAAGGGAGATTGATCTGAAGTTCTCTTTCTTTGTTGGGTCTTTGTGAGGTTTAGGTATGAGCATAATTGTAGCTTCATAGAATGAATTGGGTAGTGTTCCTTCTGTTTCTGTTTTGTGAAATAGTTTGAAGAGAATTGGAATTAGGTCTTCCTTGAAGGTCTGATAGAATTCTGCACAAAAACCGTCTGGTCCTGGACTTTTTTTGGTGGGGAGACTTTTATTTCTTCTATTTATTGCTTCTATTTCTTTTGGGGTTATGGGACTGTTCAGATGGTTTAACTGCTCTTGATTTAACATTGGTAACTGGTATTTGTCTAAAAAAATTGTCCATTTCATCCAGATTTTCCAGTTTTGTTGAGTATAGGCTTTTGTAGTAGGATCTGATGATTTTTTGAATTTCCTCGGTTTCTATTGTTATGTCACCCTTTTCAGTTCTGATTTTATTAATTTGAATACTGTCTCTCTGCCCTCGGATTAGTCTGGCTATGGGTTTATCTATCTTGTTGATTTTCTCAAAGAACCAACTCCTGGTTTTATTGATTCTAAACAGATATGGATAAGTGTGTGAAGTGTCCAGAAAGTCACTATGCCAACTCAGAGAAGAACCACTGCCTCCAGAAATCTGTGAGCTTTTTGGCCTATGAAGAACCCTTGGGGATGACACTCACTATCACAGCACTGGGCTTCTCTCTACTCACAGCTGTGGTTCTTGTAGTCTTTGTGAAGCACAGAGACACACCCATTGTCAAGGCCAATAACCGGGCTCTCAGCTACACCCTGCTATTGACCCTCTTCATCTGTTTCCTCAGTTCCTTGCTCTTCATTGGCAAGCCCAACACAGCCACCTGCATCTTGCAGCAGACAGCATTTGGAATTTTGTTCACTGTGGCTCTCTCCACAGTATTGGCCAAAGCTATTACAGTGGTTATTGCATTCAAAGCCACTGTTCCAGCTAGAATGGTGAGGTGGTTAATAGTATCAAGAGCCCCTAATTTCATCATTCCCATCTGCACACTGATCCAACTTATTATCTGTGGAATCTGGCTGGTTACCTCTCCACCCTTCACTGATCAAGATACTCACACTGAACATGGTCACATCATCATTGTGTGCAACATGGGTTCAACAGTTGCCTTCCACACTCTCCTGGGATACCTCTGCTCCTTAGCACTTGGGAGCTACACCATGGCCTTCTTGTCCAGGAATCTGCCTGACACATTCAACGAAGCCAAGTTCCTGTCATTCAGCATGCAGGTATTCTTCTGTGTTTGGATTGCTTTCCTCCCTGTCTACCACAGCACAAAGGGGAAGGTCATGGTGGCTATGGAAGTGTTCTCCATCTTGGCTTCCAGTATAGCCCTCTTTGGATTGATTTTTGCCCCCAAGTGCTACATTATTTTGTTAAGGCCAGAAAAAAACTCCTGTCATAGCATCAGGCACAAAAAACATTCAAGAAAGAATATCCATTTAAATTTAGTTAAAAATTGAAATTTATGTATGATAGTAAATTAAATATTGCAGTTTAACCAGTGCCATAGCATGCTAAATGTCTTATTCAGGTATAATATGATATGATTGTGTATGTACAAAATTTCTTCACCTAATTGTATTAAACTCTCATTATACTAGAACCATCAGTTTTATTTTATGTTTTGGATTCCTTATATGTTTTTTGTAACATGGTTTCACTATGTGCCCTTGTTGGCCTACAGTCTCATAATTATATCAGTGTAGCATAAACTGATTGATGGCTTTGTTTTCAGACTCCAGAATATGCTATTTTACTCTACTCTGTAAACTGAACATTGTTAGAGCAAAGTGTCTCTCAAGATTTAGTATAACAGGTTCTTACTTCCAGTGATCAGAAAAAAACAATACTATGGTTCCAAATAATAGAAATTCCTTCTATTTTAATTTTTGGTACATGAGAAAAAAATGAAGCTTCTTACTTACTCCCAGAAATACAAAAGATGCCTGGGTTGTAACTAGTGTTTGTTTATAAACTATGAGTGCAGGAACAGGATGGGACTGATTGGGTGTTTCATAGACTTTTATGTGCACACCATATTGGGGAGAGACATGCAGGTTCAGCTCAGAAGGGTGGAGTTACACAGCAGAGGTAATATGGATGTTATATACTTCATTGGAAAAAGTAAAACTCTTTTTTAATAGGTTATTTTATTTATTTACATAGCACACACTGTCTTCCTTCCCACATTCTCCTTCACAAATCCTTCCACCTGCTTCTATAAGGGTATTCCTCTACCCTCCCACCCACTCAGGCCTCAAGGCCATAGCATCCCTCTGGATGGGGCATCAAGCTTTCAAAGACCAAGAGCCTCACATCCTGTTGATGCCAGATAAGGCAATCCTCTGCTACATATGCACTTGGAACCATGGGTCCCTTTTGTGTACTATTTGTTTAGTGGTTTAGTCCCTGGGAGCTCTGAGATGTCTGGCTGGTTGATATTGTTGTTCTTCCCATGGGGTTGCAATACCCTTCAACTCCTTCAGCTCTTCCCCTAAATTCCCCATTGGGATCCCTGTGCTCTGTCTGATGGTTGTGAGCTGTGAGCATCCACATCTGTATTGATCAGACTCTGGGAGTCTCTCAGGGGACAGCTGTGCCAGGCTCCTGTCCTGTCAGTAAGTGCTTCTTTGCATAAGAGATAGTGTCTGGGTTTGGTGTTTTCAGATGGCTTGCCCCTAGGTAGGGCAGTCTCTGGATGGCCTTTCCTTCAGACTTTGCTCCACTTTTTGTCCCTGCATTTACTTTACAAAGGCGCAATTCAGGGATAATATCTTGAGATGCATGGGTGGCACAATCCCTCAAATGGGGTCCATGCCTAACCACTGGATATGTGTTCTATTGGTTGTATCACCCCTTTATTGGGTATTTTGGTCAATGTTATCACACTTGGGTCCTGGGAACCTCTTGCTTCCCTGGCATCTGGGACTTTCTAGTGGCTACCCCCAGTTCCCTATCCCCCACTGCTCCACACCTCCATTTAATTCTCTGACCCTCTGTCCTTCTCCCCCATCTCTTCTCACACCTGATCCTGCCCACGTTTTCCCTCTGTCCTCTCTCCCTCTCAGGTCTCTCCTGCCCTCTACCTTCCATAATTATTTTGTCTCCTCTTCAAATATGACGGAGTGATCCACACTTTGCTCTTCCTTCTAGTGCTTCATATTGTGTGTGAGTTGTATTGTGAGTATTCCAAGATTGTTGGCTAATATCTACTTCAATGAGTATGTACCATGTGTGTTCTAATGAGACTAGGCTATCACACTCTGGATGATATTTTCTGGTTACATCCATTTGCCTGCAAGAACCACACTTTCATTATTCATTGTTCTATTGTGGACATCTGTGCCTGTAGTGTCTGCAGAACTGAGTTGGTGTCTTTTGGTTTCTGTTTCTTTGTTTGTTTTCCTGTTTTCACTTCATTGTTTGTTTTGAGATAGAATATTTCTTTGTCGATAGTTTTCTTGGGTTTGCTATTCTGGCCAATCTGTTTTCAACTTCCCAGATATCTCTTGACTTATTTACAGTTCTATTGCTGTGATTAAGAAAATTATAAAGCAAATTATTTAATTTGAAGGCATCTTTAGACATTTAGATGGTTAGTTCACCATGATAATTATGGTAGAAATCAGACAGTCATGGCATTGGAACATTCATTGAGAGATGTATGTGGTAATCCATAGGTGGACAGCAGAGAGAGAGAGAGAGAGAGAGAGAGAGAGAGACAGAGAGACAGAGAGACAGAGAGACAGAGAGAGACAGAGACAGAGAGAGACAGAGACACAGAGAGACACAGAGAGACACAGAGAGACACAGAGAGAGAGACACACACACAGAGAAAAGAGAGATAGCTCGGCACAGGTTTTTAAAATTTCAATGCTCATTTTTAGACTACAACACAGCCCCAACACACCAAAGCCTACAGCAACTCCTGCAAGAATATACCTCCTTACCCAAATAGTACATAATTGTGAAACAAATATTCAAAAATATTAGCCTATGGGTGCATTATTATTCAAATTACCACATATATTATATAACCATTAGACCATATTTACCAGAAAATAAAATGCTTTGATTCAAAGATATTTATGGTATACAAATACATGTTAGAGAAATATATGGGAACATATTGGCACCTTAATCTTAAGAAATTGCAAATTCCTTCATCTTAGAGGTCAACTTGTCTATTGTATACACCATTTCTATCTGATCTTAGACAAGAGTTAGAATATACTTACACATAGTGTATTTCTTTTGCAGGCAATTCTGCAAAATAAGCCCATGCATCTTAAAACCATCCAGTTTCCTTGAGATGGAAGCCTCTTCTACAGAACACTTCCTTCTGCCCTTGGTATTCCAAGGGTCAGATTGTTCTTGTGTCATATTCTATGTGTTTCTTTGTAATATAGGACTGTTTGCAATATAAATTGTCCTAATTTAGCAACAAAAAGGAAAACATGAACACTCTCTATTTTGCTTCTTTCATTTCTGTCACTTCATATGCATGGCAGACAACCTTACTCTCTGAAAACATTACTTCCATGAAAAAAAAAACAAGGTAAAAAGGTAAAGGTGAAAAGTTTCTTTGGAATATTGAAGTGAAATCTGAATTCTTATTAGGATATTCTTTCAGAGAAGCAAGACAAATACTATAGCAAGGGTTCGCGATGGAATGTAACATCACCTCCCATGATTGTGTAGTACATTGTTGAAACAATGAGCCAATGAATGACTAGAGGACAACAAGTCCTTCTATTTAATTACATTTGCAGGCTCTACTCAACCAAAAAGTGTCAACAAGGACATGGAAGGTGGGTGGAGTTCAAGTGTGCTCAGTAGCAACTAAAGGAATTAAATTGGATGCAGTGATGTCATATTTAGGTTTAAGTAGATGATACTTTTGACAGTGAATCAAATAAGGCATTGTCACTGTTCAAAACAAACGTGAGAGAGACTCTAATTAATCATGGGTTTCACCACAGATCTGCAACATGATGGACTTTTAGAATAGGACATGGAAGCCAAAGGACAGTGGAAACACAGATGAGGCATCACTTTCTTGCTGTGTCTTGGCCACACCAAAATATATTGCTTACCCAGTGTGAGAAGTATTTTCAGCTGTAGCTACCCCTTAGATTTTGTCCATTATTTCAAATACATATATCAGGTTTTTTAAAAATAACAGTCTTAGGGAAATGGGATGTAAGGAAGCAGGTCACTCTGCATTTCTGCAGCTTTCTTCAGGATCCATTTCTAATGACTATGTACAGTATATAGCAGGTCACTGTAGCTACATACATAGGTATGTAAAAAAATCCACCATGAGATGGGATAGTAAGCCCTCCTACACCAAGAAAGGAGATATTTTGGTTCGATGTGACCATAAAAGATGGCGACACCAAACTATACATCCCAGGGTCTACCATGGACTCTATTTATTGGTTTGTGGTGTCAAGTTGGGGCATTGGCTTCAACATCACACAGATATGAGATTTAAATATATTTTACGCATGTACATATTTTAGAAAGGTTCTACAGCGTAACAGCTCCCTATGTTTCTTCAAAAGACTTCGTTTGTGGCCCAAAGAGAAGCATATCAAGAGGCTCACCTTCAGATGATCAGAGTTTAATACTGAGGACACAAGCAGTTGGAAGAAGACTCTGAAAACTATCTTCTGATCACACTTACACATGCCCCACACAAACAGGCAATATTTATACTAATATAATTTAGGCTCTTAAAAGAAAAGGCTTGTAGTGCTAGTTCTCCCTTTCCTATTTTTTACTCTACTGTATCCTCCCTCTCTTGACCAAATCCACTTCTAATTTCTCCTTCTTTAAATAAAACTATTTAAAATTACCAATTAGAAAATTACCACATAGTAAAAATGTTACATTTCAACTGTTCACACACGAGCTACTTAATCTGTAGATGTTCCACAGTAAACACAGATAGCTACATGTTAAAAGCTAGCATCCACATAAAAGAGAAAACATGAAAATTGTCTTTGTGGATGTCCTTGCTCAGGATGATTCTTTCTACTTCCATCGATTTATCTGCAATAAGGCCAATACCTAAAACCTAAAGAAATGGATGAATCTCTTAATAAAATATATGTACATATATATATGTATATATAAACACATATGTGTGTATCCTAGTAAAGAAATAGCAATATGACATAAAAAATTTGACATGTAACATGTCCTCAAGTGAACTAGAAGAAACAATATAAATCTCACAACTAAGGATATGTTAAGAGTTTATTTATTTATTACTATTACTTTTTTACATATTCACTTTACATCTGGCTCACTGACTCCTCCCCTTCTCCTCGGAGCAGGTGGTATACCCTGGGTGTCGCCCAACGCTGGTACTGCAAGGCTAGGTGCTTCCTCTCCCACTGAGGCCAGACAAGGCAGCCTAGTAAGAATTACATATCCCATACACAGTCAACAGCTTTTGGGATAGCCTCCCACCAGTTGTTTCAGACCCACATGAAGTCCAAACTGCACATCTGCTACATGTGTGCATGAGTGGGTGAGGGAAGAGGACTAGGTCTAGAGAATGTATATTCTTTGGTTGGAGGTTCAGAATCTGATAGCCCCCAGGTTCCAGGTAAACTTACTCTTAGTCTTTTTTGGAGTTCCTATCTTGTTCAGGACTCAAATAAGACCCTTCCTCCTATTCTTCCTCAAAAGTTCTCAAGCTACATCCACAGTTTGGCTATGAGTGTCTATCTGTTTGAGTCAGCTGCTGTGTGGAGAATCTCAAAGGACAACTTGATCCTGTCTGCAAGCATAAAAGAGTACCATTAATAATGTTAGGGATTGGTACTTGCCCATGGTAGGGGTCTCAAGTTGGACCAGTTGGATCCATCCCATACCCCATGTACCCAATCCACCCCTCCTCACACCACACCCCACATGGCCTCCACAATCCCTGGGGCCTCAAGTTTCTCTAGGGCTAGGCAAGTCTTCTCTCACTGAGACCAGAAAAAGAAGTACTTTGTTATATATGTGTCAGGGACCTTGGGCTGGCTAGTATATGCTTCCTCTCAGTGTCTGAGAGATCTCAGGTACCCAATTTAGTTGAAACTGGTGATCTTCCTATGGAGCTGCCCTCCTCCTCAACTTTTTTTTAGCTTTTCCCTAATTTAACCACAGGGATCCCCCAACTTCACTCCTATGGTTGGATGTAAGTATCTGCATCTGTCTCAGTCAGCTGTTTGTTGGACCTCTCAGAGGACAGCCATGCTAGGCTCCTGTCTGTAAACACGCCATAGCATCAGTGATAGTGTTAGGCCTTGGGGCCTCCCCTTGAGATAAATCCCAAGTTAAGCCTGTTACTAGACCTCTTTCCCCCTCAGCCTCTTCTCAATTATTGTCTCTGTTGTTCTTTTACACAGGAACAATTCTGGGTCAGAGTTTTTGACTGTGGGATGGAAACCCCATCCCTACCCTTGATGTCCAGTCTTTCTACTGGAGGTGGACTCTACAAGTTCCATCTCCCCACTGTTGAGCATTTCTTCTAAGGTCCCTCCCTTTGAGTCCTGAGAGTCTCTCACCTCCCAGGTCTCTGGTACACTCTAGAGGGTCACACTGCATCCCAGTCCCTGAGGTTGCACATTTCCATTCATTCTGCTGGTGCTCAGAGATCCACTCGTGTTTTCTTCACTCCCACTTACCTTATCATATTCACATTTTCCCCGTCCTGTCCCCTGTCCCACCAAGGACCCTTCCTCCCTCTACACTCTGTGATTGCTTTCTCCTCCCTCCCAAGTGGGATTGAAGCACCCTCACTTTGTCCCTTCAGCTTGTCAACCTTCTGTAGTTCTGTGGATTGGATCCTGGTTAAGCTATAATATTTTTGACTAATACCCACTTGTAAGTGAGTACATACCATATGTGTACTTTTGTGACTGGGTCACCTGACTCAAGATAATATTTTCTAGTTCTATCCACTTGCCTGTAAACCTCATGGTGTCCTTTTTCTTAATAGCTGAATAGTATTCCATTGTGTAAATGAACCACATATTTTTGTATACATTCCTCTGTTGTGGAACATCTGGACTGAAAATAGATCCATATTTGCCATGTTGCACAAAGCTCAACCCCAAGTGGATCATAGACATCAACATAAAACTAAATACATGGAATCTAATAGAAGAGAAAGAGGGAAAGAGGTTCATTTGCACAGGGGATGGAGAGAAGTGGATTTCCTAAATAGAACTCCAATGGCTCAGGCTCTAATATCAAAAGTGGGATCTCGTAAAACTGAAAAGCTTCTGTAGGCAAAGGACATAGTCCATAGGAAAAATTGGCAACCTACACAATGGGGAAAAATCTTGACTAACCCCACATCCAATAGAGGGCTACTATCCAAAATATATAAAGATCTCAAGAGCTAACCTCCAGAAAAAAACAAACAATCCAATCAAAAAATGGGGCATAGTGTTAAACACAGAATTCACAGCAGAGAAATCTCAAATGGACAAGAAACACTTAAAGAAATGTTCAAAGTCCTTAGTAGTCAGTCAAATGAAAATCAAATCAACTCTGAGACTCTGCTTTTATACCAATCAAAAGGGGTAAGATCAAAAACGTAAGAGATAGTACATGTTGGCAAGGATATGGAGAGAGGAACACCCCTCAATTGCTGGTGGGATAGCAAACTGGAGAAAACACTCTGGAAATTAATCTGGAGATTCCTCAAAAAATTGGAAATAGATCTACCAGAAGACCCAGCTATACCACTCTTGAGCAAAGACCCAAAAGATGCCCCACCATTCCACAGGCACCCATGCTCCACTATGTTCATAGTGGCCTTAATTCATATTACCCCTCTGTCATATGTAGGATGGGGGAAGATCCTATCCCAATCCAGAGGCTGTCTTTCTGTCCTATTAACAGTATCCTTTGCCTCACAGAAGCTTTTCAGTTTCATGAAGTCCCAGTTATCAATTCTTGATCTTAGATCAAGGTAATTGTCTCCTTTACCAATGTATTCAAGGGTATTTCTTGGGTTCTTTTCAATGTGATTTAGTGTATCTGGTTCTATGTTGAGGTCCTTGATCCATTTGGAATTTGTTTTGTGCAAGAGTGATAAATATGGATCAATTTTTATTCTTATACATGTAGATAAACAGTTAATCCAGCACATTTTTTGAAAATTCTTTCTTTTTTTCCATTGTATGCTTTTGGCTACTTTATATAAAAAATCAAGTGTCTATACGTGTGTGCATTCATTTCTGGGTCTTCAATTTGATTCCATTGATCAACATGTCTACTTGTGTACCAATACCATGCAATTTTTATGACTAATGCCCTGTAGTAGAGCTTGAGGTCAGGGAGGGTAATTCCTCCCAATTGGCTTTTATTGTTCAGTACTGATTGGACTATCCTGATTTTTTTCCATATAGATTTGAGAATTTCAAGGTCTATAAAAAATTGTGCTGGAATATTGATGCAGATGCTCTGAATCTGTGGATTGCTTTTGGTAAGATAGCTATTTGCACTATGTTAATCTTACCTATCCCTGAGCATCAAAGATCTTTCCATCTTCTAATAATCTTCTATTTCTTTCTTTAGGTATTTGAAATTATTCTCATACAGATCTTTCACTTGCTAACTAAGAGTTATACCACGGTACTTTGTACTATTTGTGCCTATTGTAAAGGGTGTTGTTTTCCTAATTTCGTTCTTGGAACATTTAATATTTGTATAAAGGAGGGCTACTGATTTATTAGAGTTAATTTATATACAGCCACTTTGCCAAAGGTGTTTATCAGCTGTAGAAGCTTTCTTGTAGAATATTTGAGGTCACTAATGTATACTATCGTATCATCCATGAATAATGATGCATTGATTCTTCCTTTCTAATTTCTGTCCACTGATCTCCTTTAGTTGTGTTATCGCTTTGGTTAGAACCTCATAACTTTATTGAATAGATAGGGAGAAAGTAGGCAGCCTTGTCTTTTCCCTAAATTTAGTAGAAATGCTTTACATTTCTGTCCATTCACTTTGTTGTTGTCTATTGGCTTCCTGTACATTGCTTTGACTATGTATGAGCCCTGGATGCCTGATTTCTCTAATACCTTTAACATGAAGGAGTGTTAAATTTTATCAAATGCCTTTTCAGCATTTTATGAAAAAGTCATGTGATTTTTTTTTCAGTTTCTTTATAGGGTGAATTATGTGATGAATTTTCATGCATTGAGACATCCCTGCATCCCTGGGATGAATCATACTTAATCTTGATGGATACTGTCTTTGATGGGTTCCCAGATTTGGTTTGTGAGTATTTCATCAAGTAATTTTTGAATCAATGTCTGTGCATAGCATCTTATTTCTTCTTTCAACCCTCTCTGGCTCACAAAGAGTTAACCAGCATAGCCAGAGAGGCTTCCTGACTTGATACTAGCTGACTTGATACTATACTTGACTTGTACTACCAAAAAATCCTTGTACTTAATGCCCAGCTGTCTTACTTTGAGATGCTGAATGACAGAGACTGCAGTTTCTGGCCTCAGGAACTCAGGCCATTCAGCTACCACTGCAAAGTAACTTAGACTTAATACAGGTAAACATTTTAGTATAGTAAAGGCAATGTTATCTCACAAGACCACATCTTGCCCCCACTGATGTCATCACTTACTTCAAGAGTGAACCAAGAAAGCACTGCCTGGTCTTGCCCCCAACAGCAGGAGAATTGGCACAAGCTTTTGGTATCATCTGTTTTTTTTTTTTTAAAAAAAAAAAACCACAGCTATTCTAGTTGGTATAAGATAAAAATCTCAAAGTACTTAAGGTTTTATTGCTGTGATGATAAACCACAGTGCCACAAAATCTTGTATAAAAAAAAGCCTCTAATTGGAGTTGACTTACAATTCAGATTTACTCAAGTATTTTCACAGTAGGGATCATGGTTGGCTTACAGGGTAAATTTCTTTCATAACAGGACATTCTTATGACATTTTCTTAGCAGATAGGGCTGTCAAACCTTTGGGGGAGGCTATGTAAAACCTAGTATCAATGTATACTTTCTACAATCTAAAAGAGTCACCATCGCAATGTTTCCTAGAACTGTGGGATACGAAGTCTGAATTGGTCATATTCTATTCCAAGGCTCCCAGCAGTGGGACTTGGATATCTTTTCACATCAAGACAGGCACAAAACCTTTAACATATAATCTGTCATGTCTACAAGATGTGCTGTAGTAACAGAGTTGTAGAACTTGTGGGAACGTCCAACCAGTGACTGGTCCAAACTGAGACCTACATCACGAGAGGGAGCACATGTCTCACACTGCCTGGATTACTATGAACCAGAGGCAGAACAGCCCAGAGACACCAGATTGAACTAAACATGACTGGGAAACATGTCAGTGACAAATGTTCTGCTATACTCATGGATCTGTCATCAGAGAAGCACCATCCAACAATGGAAGCAGAGGCAGAGACCCACAGCCAAACACTAGGTGGCTCTACAGAAGAAGAGGAGGAAGGCTTGTAGGAGCAAGAGGTATCATGTTCTCAACAAGAACGTGTCTCACAGAATCAACCAACCAGGACTCATAGGCGTTCACAGAGACTGAAGTGAAAAATTACAAATCCTGTACAGGTGTTTTGAGTTATGTCCTCGAAATATATTTTGTAGTTGTTAGCCTGGCGTTCTTATAGGATTCCTAACATATGGCAGTGGGTGGTGCCTCTAACTCATTTGCCTTTGTCTTTAGACTCTTTTCCTGCTACTGCATTACTTCATTGAGCTTTGATATCAGCATTTATGCCTGGCCTTACTATACCTTGTTATGACATGTTCAGTGGATATCCCTAAAAAGCCTGATCATTTTTTCTTTGAAGGTAACTGGAGGAAGAATGGATCGAGGAGAGAGTGGAGGCAGTAGGAGGGATTGAAAATTGTGGTAGGGTTGTAGTGGACAAAACCACAGGGACATTTCTCAGCCTTTGTAGTTCATCTCTGAAAACTGTTTAGTTTTATGTCCCACTTTTAAACTAGGAATTTGTTTACCTCATGTTTATATTTTTGAG
Organism: Grammomys surdaster; assembly: GCF_004785775.1. NCBI lineage: Eukaryota > Metazoa > Chordata > Mammalia > Rodentia > Muridae > Grammomys > Grammomys surdaster. The sequence continues at coordinate 26,108 of NW_021619243.1, read as the reverse complement.
CCCCTTCTAGGTTCTAAATATAAACCTCCTGTCTAATGTATAGCTGGTAACGATTTTTCACTTTCCTTATGCTACTTCATCACCTAAAGGATGGGTGCAAAGAGCTCTTTAGTTTTATGAGGCCCCATTTATTGATGGTCTTCATGTTTGTGCTTCTTTCAGAAACTCCTTTCCTGCCACTTCAATATTTTCCCCAAATTTTTTCTTTCTTCTACAAGTTTTAGGATATCATGGTTATGTTGCAGTCCCTTTTGATACTTCTGGAAATGAGTTTTGTACAAGGTGAGGGACAGATGTAGTTTCTTTTTTTAATGTGGAATTTTGCAATGTAGTAAGCACTATGGAAAATGTTGTCTTTCCTCTATAATGTCACATCAGTTTTCAAAGATCATACGGCTGTAGCACTATGGTTTTGTGTGTGAGTTCTCAGTTCTACTCCATTTGTAAGTAAGCCCATTTTTAAGACAATGCCATACAATTTTTAATACTATACCTTTTGAGGTTAAGATGGAAAATAGAATGGAGATGCCTCTAGGCATATTTTCGATGTTAAGTTTTTTTTGTTCTGTGTCTTTTTGTTTGATTACTTACACATGTACTTCAAGACTATTTTCAGGTTCTTTGAGGACTTGAATGTTTTGTGGAAATTGCTTTCAATATACAACTTGTTCTTTGTAGGGTAGACATTTACACAGGGTTATTCCTGCCAATCTATAAACATTTGAAGTCTTTCCATTTTCTGTTTTCTTTTTCAGTGTTTTAAAATTTTCCTCTTTTCTGTTCAGTGCACATGGCTTATGTTTTGACTCTAGCATTCCTCAGATTATTCTACATCTTTGGTAGAAATATTTTCTCTGTCTTTGCCAATGTTTTCTTCTCCTCTTTCTATCATCACAATTCCAATATTTGGTCTTTTTTGGTGTCCCCAAATTCTATCGTGCTCCCTTCATGTACAGTTTTGGGTTTCTCAATACCTATTACTGAGTGATCCAGTTCACCCTTACTTGGTCTTCTATTCTCCACATTCTGTTTGCAACATCAATGTGGCCAGAGTTTTGTTACACAGAGTTTTGTATTTCCTTTATTAGGCTTTCCCATCCAGAATTGTTTCAGTTTGGGTTTTTCTGAAAAATTCACACTCTCTTTTCTTATCAGAGTCTGTCTTCCCTATTTAATTGTCCTTGACTCTGTGTTCTTCAAGTACTTTGACTGTATTTACAGTCACTCTTTTGAATTCTTTGTAATTTCTTTCAATTTTCTCCTTAGGGGTTCATTTCCATGGGACTTTTAATTTTTGGATTTGAACTGTTACTTTGTTTTTTCATGCATTTAAAAATTGTTGTTTTTAGTTAAAACAATGATATCATTTTACATTGGAATTTACATATGTTGAATTAGTAGTTTTGTTGGGGTAGGTGGTGATTTTTTCACAAATCACCTTTCTTCTTTCATTAGAAGTGTTTATGTTGCTCAGAAGGGGAAGTTCAAAGCAGTCTTGTGAAGATTAAAACAATTTGCTATTTTTATCTTATGTACATTGGCTGTATTCCCACATGAGAGCTTGTGCAAATCATGCATGCTTGTGCTTGTGAAGACCAGAAATAGGCTTTGGTTCCCTAAACCTGGAGATACCAGTCATTCTGAGTTACAATTTTAGTGCTGGAAATAGATCCCAAGTGTTCTGAAAGTGCAGCAAGTAACTTTATATGCTGAGCCACATCTTCATCTATAAAACTGGGGCCTTGATTTACTATGTCTACTAGTGTTTTAGGATACAGACTGAATTCAGGTCTTCTTTCTCATGGCTTAATCCTCTCTCTTTCAATAATTAGAAAAAAGAAGAATCTTCATAAAGTTTCCTCTGACAGTGGGAAGTGATCGTGGGTCTCAAATATGGATAGGGAAATTAAAGAATGCTAGCAAGGCATTGTATATCTATCTTTAACTAGTTAAAATATGGTGACTACAGACTTTCTATGTGTGCCAGTTGGAATATCTACAAAGTGTGTCTTTATAAAAGATTTTAAATAAACCAAGAAGAATACAGGTTTAGAGGAATTATAAATTCATATTACTCTTATATCTCAGATAGATAGATAGATAGATAGATAGATAGATAGATAGATAGATAGATAGATGATAGATAGAGATAGACAGATAGATAAATAGTTAAATATAGATATGTGTAAGCATAGTGTTAACATTCTTTTTTCTTGCCATAAACGAATACAGGAGAATCAGGGTTGCACACTTGCACCTTAACAGTCAGGACATCAACACATACATCACAGGCAATCTCATCTATTGACTAACTAATTCATTTTCTTTTAATGTTTGTCCTTAAAACTCTAAGACAAGCTAGATTTTTATTCTTCTTAGATTATGATGTTAATGTCAGTTTTAATTAGATTATATTTTCTTAATCACTCTTGCCAAGAAAAAAAAATAATTTTATAGATACCCAGTCATTTTTCCGGGAAAATTCTCCAATCCCATGTGATTAAGTTTTATGGTTAAACTTCATCAAAAAAAAATCTTGTTGAAAATTTTGTCGGATTCCTGGCTCCAGCTGTCGCAGCCGCCTGCCTGTGTCTGCCCGAGTCACGCCAGGGGCCCCACCGAAGAGCCCTTGGCAGGTTCGGGGCCAGATACCCACTCGTGGGAAGCAGTGTCTGCTGTTGTCCGAGCCTGTCCCCGCTCGCTGCCGGCTGCTGCCATGCTGGCGCTCATCTACCGCCTGCTGGACTGGTTCTGCTCGCTCTTCTGGAAGGAGGAGATGGAACTGATGCTCGTGGGGCTGCAGTACTCAGGCAAGATCATCTTCGTCAATGTCATCGCGTCTGGTCAATTCAGTGAAGATACGATACCCACAGTGGGCTTCAACATGAGGAAAGTAACTAAAGGCAACGTCACAATAAAGATCTGGGACATAGGAGGACAACCCCGGTTCCGGAGCATGTGGGAGCGGTATTGCAGAGGAGTCAATGCAATTGTTTACATGATAGATGCTGCAGATCGACAAAAGATAGAGGCCTCTCGAAATGAACTGCATAATCTTCTAGGTAAACCACAGTTACAAGGAATTCCAGTACTAGTACTTGGAAACAAGAGAGATCTTCCAAATGCCTTGGATGAGAAACAGCTAATTGAAAAAATGAACCTGTCTGTTATTCAGGATAGAGAAATTTGCTGCTATTTAATTTCTTGCAAAGAAAAGGATAATATAGATGTCACACTTCAGTGGCTTATTCAACACTCAAAATCCCGGAGAAGCTGAGACATCTTCTGAGTCTTCTAGTCCTTCTTGGCTATAATCCTAGAACTACTGTCGTTCCTCTGAAGTACTTCTCAGAACACGGTCCTTCCTAAATCCAAGAAATTGCCTTTTTCACAGTTTATTTCTCATGTGCACTGCTGTAGATGTGTATTCCTATCCTTCGTAACAAATCAGCTGGAGTTGTCATGATAAAGTCGGCACACACTCAAAGGCTTCACACACATTTGTCTAATGTATTGAGGCCTCTTTCCTTTCTATCTTAACAACACCCACATTTTTGACCATCTTAATTAAGAAAATTGCACATTACCATTCTGGACTTTCGGGGCCAGATTTTTGTATTGGTTTTCAGTAAATGTCTACCTGTTTCATTATGGAGTCCAATAGCTTCTACTGGTACTGACTTGATGCAGCATGGAATTCCTAGTGCCACACAGTATTTAGAAAAAACTTTTAAGCTTGACTTATGTGGGATACGGACATATTGTTTATCCCATTTCACACATGCGTGTGAAATGTAGAGTTACACTGTAGGAATAATTGGTCTGTCAAGAGTTAACAGAGGCACCAGGTCAGAACAGTGGGTTCCTCACACTGGAGATTCCCTACCTGGTGAATTTTAAAACATTCTGCTTTCTGAAACTCCTTTGTCACCAGATAGCTTTTGGGGAGATGGGAGGAGTTACAGCATGCTTTTTGTATCTGTCCATATCATTAGGGTTTTTTCCCCCTTTTAACACACTGTTTTAAAGGGATGGGAATTGAAGAATTTTTTTTCAAAAGCTTTCATGAATTTAGAGCATTCCAGCTAATGTAATAAAACCCTCTAAGAATGTCTGACTTCATATGAATACACGTCTGTTCTTTGTCTCCAGTCACACACCCTGTGCTGCTGCATGACACCCTTATCTCCTGACTTTTTATATCTAGTCATGAAGTTGATACTTCATAGTCACAAAGGATACTTATAAACAAATTCCTATTTTTTTTCTTACCAATGTAAAGTTTGGCACTCTTTTCACTGGTGCCACTAGACTTATTGATTGTGACAACTCTAGACCTGCCTGCTTTATCTAATGTAATCATGCACAACGTCTACAGGTTGTTTAATGATCGGCCACATGGAGAACGGAGGAACCAGTGCTGTTTATTGTTTGCTTCTATGATACAGAGCTGTACAAAACCTGACAATGAACATATTTTATAGCTTAGTGATCTCCTGGTACATAAAGGGACATATTAATTCTGGTTGACTTGTAAATTGTTACTCATGCCGATGTAGTAGATAAACCCCATGGTCCTACCTGCTTATGTGTTGCTCACAAAAGAAAAAAAATTGTCAATGTACTTCCTGTTCTTCAAATTTAGTACTCAGATACAAAGGAAGGAACATATTCGCACTGAGTGACTCATAAGCTTACTCATTTACCCATGATTGCCCTGAACTCTGACTTACTGAGCAGTAGGTTTCCCTGTGCCTGTTCATTGCCTTCAGTCTTATAATAGACAGGATCTCTCTTCTATGTACTCATTGCATATTGTTAACCTAAAGCAAAAAGACAATCCCAACAAGCTACTGTGTGACCAGTTAACATTTCTTATGATAGCACTTTTATTTTTGTTTCATTTGGGATTTTGTTCACCCTCTTCTCCCATTCTTGTGTAGGAAAGTCAACATTTTTGGAGGCCCTAGTTTCATTACAATATCATAACACATAATACATTCACTGTCCAAAATTGCAGGTGGCTAGAAATAGAACCCTGCTGAAGATTGCTTCCCTCAGCACCTGAAGTGAAAGGATACACTGTAGTGACATTAAGTTATCATAATTTTACATAAATAAGAAACACCCTCAAAAAAAATCTGCTGGGTGGTGGTGGTGGTGCATGCCTTTAATCCCAGCACTTTGGAGGCAGAGGCAGTAGGATTTCTGAGTTCGAGGCCAGCCTGGTCTACAGAATGAGTTCCAGGACAGCCAGTGCTAAACAGAGAAATCCTGTCTCGAAAAACAAAACACAAAAAGAAAAAGAAAAAAAGAAAAAACACCCTACTCTTTTTAAGGCATGGAAGCAGGGTGTGAACATACTGCTCTAGATGCAGGAATGGATCACCATGACACCTCTACTCAAAGATTAACCTTGCATTAAAGAAGACTAGGAGTAGAGAAGTTCAAATTTCAGAATATAAGCAGGAGACTTGATTTTTCTCATTGATATCAGGTAGATATTTGGAAGTGAGAAATGCAGCAGGACTATTAAATTTTACATGTGAGAAATAAACTGCTGGTGTTGTTGGAGGCAGACATCATATTTTTCTACAGATAAAAGTATATCACAGACAAAAATTCTGGGACAGGAGTCACTAAGCAGGAAGAGTAAACTCCAAAAGTTGTCTTTTGTTTGTAATTGCATGGCCCACTGCTTTGTCCTGTGCATGACTAGAGTGGACATTTTTACACCTTCCTCCAATTCATCTAACATTGCAACCTCTGATGTAGCATGATATCCTCAGCCAAAATTACTGTATTAAAAGTTTTGAACTTTTAAAAAACGTTGGCCAAAACAGCCCAGTAGGAAGTTGATCCTTTAGCTCCTGCTGTCTTCTTGGCTGAAATCATGCTGCCTCTGGCTAGAGTAGAAGATCCAAAACATATTTTCTGACTTGTTTTTAAGGAGAACACAGGGCCTCAGATGCAGAGCCTAAGGGAAGAAAGAGTTCCACAACTCTCATTGGCAGTGGGGGAAGTGTCCTGAAGTGTGGGTGATTGACAACACAGAGGCACTCATTAACAGTCAGAAGCACAAAATGTTCACAAACACATGAAACATATATATACCTACTAGGCATCATTGGATATGTTTCTATCTGTCTTATGGCTGGGCAGATTTATATGTTAATAGGATGGTCTGGATTTTTACCTTTGGCCTCCTGTATATTCCCAATTTTGTGTGTGCCCTTACTGACAATGAATGCTATGTAACAAGCAAGGAAAATTTTTACCACCAAGGAGATGTGACAATTGGTGCGTTTTTCCCTCTTCATATTTTGTACACAGGTAGTAAAGTTCCTGATAAATATATTCCTTACCATTACCAAGATTATCGTATACAGTAAGTCGAATTACTTTTTTTAAGAGTTCAGAATTTTTGATTTAGTGGATGTAGGGATTAAAACTTCCTTTAGTTTCTCACAGTCCTTCTTTTCCTTTCTCAGATCTCTTCAAGTGTATTTTCTTGTGTACTGCTTTTCTTCCTTATGTGGAAAAGTGTAAATTTGATGTTATTCAGTTTACTTTCCTTGTTGTTATTTAATATCCATGATTTTGGATTGTCATTCATGTAACACTAGATAGTTTGAATATTATCAGAGTTATGATTTCAGACTATGGATACATTAATCTAAGAATGAATTTGGATTTCTGGGTTTTCTTGAAGTCCAAAAGAAGAGATGATGTAGCTGAGTGAAGAGACTCCTGAGTGCATAGAATGTTGCTTGAGTGACAAGTACTGACTAGGTTACAGCCAGCTGATTTCAGAAGAGGACTGTCACTACTAAAATTGGCAAGCAGTTTCTGCTTCTAGATATGTCTTTGTCCATTTTTTCTTTTCTTTTTATTTCTTTGTTTTGTTTTTTATTTTGTTATTTTGTCCTAAACTTTTTTATTCTTAGACAGATTTTAAATGCTTATCTGCTTGCCATATATGTTTCTAGTGCTTTTCCTTCTTTTTGTTTGTGTGTTCCCAGAACACTCTATCTGGGACGATGGCCACTTAAGGGTAATTTTAAACTTTTCTGAAACTTGCAATATTGAGAAATAACATCAGAAAAGTATGTTCTCTTAGGAAAGTAATGAAAATTAAACTTTTCTCTTTATAGAAGGGGTAAAGTCTGCTTATCCCAACTATATATCCAGAATCTCTATATATCAGTGAAAAAGACAATGCGGTAGAAAAATAAAGCTTATAAATGTCTGTAAACATATGAGAAAATCAGTAGAAAAAAAAACAGATAAAAAGAAAGAAAGAAAACATACTGAGGAATGTGAATTCTGCTCAGTGTGACATTTCTGTGTGTTAAGTCATTGATGAGGTGTTAAGTACAAATATCAAAGACAGTAGAAGAAGAAATGTGTTCAGAAGTAAAAAATCATGAGATATTTTGGGTCTTGATGTATTTATTTTGAGACTAACACAGCAAAGATGGCCACAGATCCAAATTTTATGTCTATATGCCACAGTTCATATCTTAGCAAGGTAACTCATAGTAGACTCAATTGCTTAAAAACCACATCTTAAATAACATCACAAATATGTGTCATATGCCTAGTATCCTAGGGACACTGTATGCTGGGTGAAGCTCTGTCTATTTCATTGTAGTTAAGGCCACTTCTTCCTCCCCTTTTCTTCTCTTCTCTACCTTCAGCACCCCAGGTACCAATGTACACGTGTGTATCAACCAGCAACAGGCCCTTTTCTTCAAAGAGAGTAGTTTCAGGTACATGAGCCATAAGGAGTTGCCTTTTCCATGAAGAATGAAAGGATTTTTATCCTACAAAAATTATCCATTTTTTATAGTCAAATTTTACACAGTCAGAAATAAGATCAAAATAGTTCATTACTGGAAAAGAGTGTTTTCACTATAAAATATTAACAATCTTGTCTTATACACTTACCAGGCATATTTTCCTGTGTATACTTATATTTGTATTATGTTTACCCAAGTAACAGGATAGAAAAATGGAGTTCCTACAACTTTTCTAGGACATTTCTCTGGTGTCTAATAGTGATGTTATATTGATCTGTCCATTTTATCCTTCTGTGTCTCAGCAGTGGAAAGAGTTTTATCCCTAAATATATCTTTATCCTGAGCACATTTCTCCACTCTTGTCTGTGACCTTATAATTGTGGTCTCTACTTCTATGCATTGCAGCCCTGTAATGTTTTCTTCATACACAGTCAGAATGACCACTGACTATTCTCTAAATCGTTTCTTGAAGGTCTATCATGTATTGGGGCTGTATTAATCTATTTCAAAAGTACAACTGTGGTGTCTGCTGTATTGTATTCACTGATATTTTGTCATCAACACTTTATTCTTTAACTGGCACTCGGGTTGTGTTTGCTAGCTCCCTATCCACTGGACAATTTATAAAGAAAGTGTGATAAATAAAGATACTTTCCAGCACATCTGGAAACAAAAAAACCAAGCAGCCCTTCAAGTGTGTAAAACCCTCTCTGATGTAAGAGACTTTGTCATGGTTTGCACAGGTGAGTGCTGATAGCAGTCATTATTAGCACTGTGGAGAGTTTTCTACCATTTACCTCAAACTATCACTTGGAGAAATAAATATAGAATGTAGATACAAATGTCGAAAATATCTAGACCTTTGTAGGTTAATTTTCTTTTAAATTAACTGATTAAAAATCATTTAATTGTATGATGTTTCAACTTAATCTACTCCAATTGAATGAGTAAATAATTCATAAAGTATTCTCTAATTTGCAATGTAAGTTATTTGATGTGGTAAACATTTAGAAATAATATAAGAAATTTCTCAGAACTTTACCCTTTTCTGCAGGTTTTTCTTCATGTTCTGTTACTATCATTAGTATCATAAGAATCTTGTAAATTACCACTTAGTAAAATTATATTTGAGTATTCATTAGCTTATACTTTTATTAAACTGTTATTACCAATTTCTTAACAGTTTGCCATCTTGTCTAAAACATTCATAAAATTTTTTATTTCATATTTCTTGGTGTGGTGATTAGTTTTATTTCAATTTGCCACAAACTAGATTCACTGGAGAGGAGGAAGACTCAATTCAGTAATTGTCTCAATAAGATTAGGCTATAGACATGCCTATAGGGTATTTTCTTTATCATTTCTTGATGTGGGAAGGCCCAGTCCATTGTGGGTGCGGTGCTATCTCGGTAAATGTGGTCCTAGGTTCCATTAGAAAGCAAACTGAGCAAGTCATAGTGAGCAAATAAAAAAACAGCATTGCTCCATGGCCAGTGATCACTTCCTGTGTGCAGCCCTCCTCTACTTGAGAACCTGTCCTGACTTCCACCAATAATGAACAGCAATGAAGCATGAGCTAAAAATGCTGCAAAATTTTGAATCAATTTGCAACATGCAAAAATCATCTGAAAGTGTGAAGCATCAGTTAAGAATATGTCCCCATAAGAAAAAAAAAAGAGTGAGTTTTAGGAAAACCTATAGTGGTATTGCATAGCCTTTTGTGGGTGAAGCCATTTTGGGGCTGGTAATAATGAAGTCTATAAGGAAGCAGGCCAAGAATTACATTATGAGAAAGCCAGTAAGTAGAACCCTTCTGTGGCCTCTGTATCATCTCCTGCCTCCACATTTTGGCCCTGTTTGATATTCTATCCTGATATCCTTCAGTGATGGACGATGATGTGGAGGTAATAATTTATTAAAAACTTTTCTACCCATCTTGCTTTTGGTCATGGTGTTTCATCACACCAACTGTTTAATCTTTAAAAAATATTGGTGTGTGTGAGGTTGTGTGAGGTCAGGGGATGCTTTATATGTTATTTCACTGCTTTTTTTAAAATTTTGAAACAGAGTTTCTATAACTCATATAGCCCTGGCAGTCCTAAAACTTATTATGTAGACCAGACTTGCAGTGACTTGTGTGCCTCTGCCTCCAGAGAGCTTGGACTCAAAGCATGCACCCCTATTTCCAATAAAATAATTTTGCTTCTCTAATTCTTTATTTGTTTGTTTGTTCATTTTTCCCTTGACACATGAATACCTGTGTAACCCTGGCTGTCTTAAAACTCTATGTACAGCAGGGTAACCTTGAAAACAGAGATCTACCTCCTTTTGCTTCTTGGGCAGTGGTATTAACGGTGTGTACCATCAAACCCAGGTTCCCTGTTTTTTGAAGTAACTGTTTATATTCCTTATCAATTTTCCTATTTGTTTTCTAAATACACAAACACACACAGAAGAAAAAGAGAAAGACAGAGACAGAAAGACACAGAACATGGATCTCAATAGGTAGTAATATTGAGCAAATAAAGAAAAATGTGAGAAAAAATAAAAGTAAATCTGATCATTATAAATAAATAAAGATATTGCACATGTTAAAATATATTAAAATGAATGTTTAAAGATCTACATGATGCAGATTTTAAACTCACTAAATGAATAAAATGATAAAATATCAAGTAAAATGTGTTGAATTTAAACATTTTAAATTATCATATATGAATTGTACATATTTATGAAATGCAATGTTTTCTCAAAATATGAATCTCTAATAAATCTTGGAAATAAGGACCCTATTTCCCTATCACTGCTTTATTTTGGGTAGTTTGGATCCCCTATGATGCTTCATCATGAAATACGTAGTGGTGATTGCACTGGATAATGTGTTTGTAAGACTTTGTTTACACATATGAAATTATTCAAATGTTACATACCTCATTTATATAGTTTTGCATTTAAATCTATACTGTATACTGACTAAAAACTATATTAACATATCTTTTTTAGTTTTTTTTATTGGATGTTATATTTACATTTCATATGTTATCCCCTTACCCCATTCTCCCTTCAGGAAACTTCTATCCCTTCACCCCTCCTTCTGCTTCTCTGCAGAAGTACCCCTACCTAACCCCCCACTCCCACCGCCCCACTCTCAAATTCCCACCCAGTGGGACATCCAACCTTCATGGGATCAAGGATCTCTTCTCCCATCTATGCCTGACAGGGTCCTCCCCCCTAACCTATACAGCTGAAGCAACGGATCCCTCCCTAAGTGCTCCCAGGCTGGTGGTTTGGACCCTGGGACCTCTGGTTTGTTGGTATTGTTGCTCTCCTCATGGAGCTGTAAACCCCCTCAGCTCCAACAGTCTTCACTCTAACTCCTCCATTGGGAACCCCATGATCAGTTCAATGGCTAGCTGTGAGCATCTGCCTCTGAATATGTCAGACTCTTGCAAACCTCTAAGGAGACATCTATATCAGGCACTTATCAGCATGCACTTCGTGACTTCCATGTCTGCATGTACCTTTGGTGACTGCTCATGGGATGGATACCCAGGTGGAATGGTCTCCAGAGGGCCCCTCCTTCAGATTCTGTCCCTCACTTTGTCTCCATATTTGCTCCCTTGAGTATTTTGTTGCTCCTTCTAAGAAGGACCAAAGCATCTGCACTTGGTCTTCCTTCTTCATGAGCTTCATGTAGCCTGTGAGTTGAATCTTGGGTATTTCAAGATTCTGGGCTAATATCGAATAATCAGTGAATGAATACCATCTGTGATCTTTTGTGATTGGCTTACCTGACTCAGGATGATATTTTCTAGTTCCATCTATTTACCTAGGAATTTTTCAAATTCATTGCTTGTAATAGCTGAGTACCACATTTTTTGTAACCATCCCTCAGTTGAAGGACATCTGGGTTCTTTCCAGCTTCTGGCTAGTATAAATAAGGCTGCTATGAACATAGTGGAGCATGTGTCCCTGTTGTATGTTGAAAACTCTTTTGGGTATATGCCCAGGAGTGGTATAGCTGGGTCCTCAGGTAATGCTATGTCCAATTTTCTGAGGAACCGCCAGACTGATTTCCAAAGTGGTTGTACCATCTTGCAATCCCACCAACAATGGAGGAGTGTTCCTCTTTCTCACATCCTCACCAGCATCTATTATCACCTGAGTTTTTGATCTTAGCCATTCTGACTGGTGTGAGATGGAATCTCAGGGTTGTTTTGATTTGCATTTCCCTAACGATTAAGGATACTGAACATTTCTTTAGGTGCTTCTCGGCCATTCAAGTTTCTTCAGTTGAAAATTCTCTGTTAAGCTCTATATCCCATTTTTTAATAGGGTTATTTAGTTGTCTGGAGTCTAATTTCTTGAGTTCTTTGTATATATTGGATATTAGCCCTCTATCAGATGTAGGATTGGTAAAGATCTTTTCCCAACTTGTCAGTTTTCCTTTTGTCCTCTTGACAGTGTCCTTTGCCTTACAGAAACTTTGCAATTTTATGAAGTCCCATTTGTCAGTTCTTGATCTTAGAGCATATGCCATTGGTGTTGTGTTCAGGAACTTTTCCCCTGTGCCCAAGTATTCGAGATTCTTCCCCACTTTCTCTTCTATTAGTTTTAGTGTATCTGGTTTTATGTGGAGGTCCTTGACCCACTTAGACTTGAGCTTTGTACAAGGAGATAAGAATGGATCAATTTTCATTCTTCTACATGTTGTCTTCCAGTTGAACCAGCACCATTTGTTGAAAATGCTGTCCATTTTACACTGGACAGTTTTAGCTCCTTTCACAAAGATCAAGTGACCATAGGTGTGAAGGTTCATTTCTGAGTCTTCAATTCTATTCCATTGATCTTCCTGCTGTCTCTGTACCAATACCGTGCAGTTTTTATCACTATTGCTCTGTAATACAGCTTGAGGTCAGGGATGGTGATTCCTCCAAAGTTCTTTTATTGTTGAGAATAGTTTTTGCTCTCCTGGGTTTTTTTTTTTTTTTTTGTTATTCCAAATGAATTTGAGAATTTTCTTTTCCAATTCTGTCAAGAATTGAGTTGGGATTATAATGGGAATTTCACTGAATATTCCATCTTCTGAGGTCTTCTGCTTCGATTTCTTTATTCAGAGACTTGAAGTTCTTGTCATACAGGTCTTTCACTTGCTTGGTTAGATTCACATCAAGGTATCTTATATTATTTGTGACTATTGTGAAGGGTATCATTTCCCTAATTTCTTTTTCAGTCTGTTTATCTGTCATGTAGAGGAAGACTACTGATTTGTTTGAGTTGATTTTACAACCAGCCACTTTGCTGAAGTTGTTTATCAGGTCTAGGAGTTCTCTTGTGGAAGTTTTGGGGTCACTTAAGTATACTATCATATCATCTGCAAATAGTGATATTTTGACTTCTTCTTTCCTATTTGTATCCCTTTGACTTCTTTTTGTTGTCTAATTGCTCTGGCTAGGACTTCCAGTAGTATATTGAATAGGTAGGGGGATAGTGAGCAGCCTTGTCTAGTCCCTGATCTTAGTGGGATTGCTTCAAAGTTTCTCTCCATTTAGTTTGATGTTGGCTACTGGTTTGCTGTATATTGCTTTTACTATATTGAGGTATGGGCCTTGAATTCCTGGTCTTTCCAAGACTTTTATCATGAAGGGATGTTGAATTTTGTCAAATGTTTTCTCAGCATCTAGTGTTTTTTTTTTCTTTGAGTTTGTTTATATAGTGGATTACATTGATGGATTTCTGAATATTGAACCATCCCTGCATTCCTGGGATAAAACGTACATAATCATGATGGATGATTGTTTTGATGTGTTCTTGGATTCGGTTTGCTAGATTTTTATTGAGTATTTTTCCATCGATGTTTTTAAGGCAGATTCGTCTGAAGTTCTCTTCCTTTATTGCGTCTTTGTGAGGTTTGGGTATGAGTGTAATTGTAGCTTCATAGAACAAATTGAGTAGTGTTCCTTCTGTTTATATTTTGTGGAATAGTTTGAAGAGAATTGGTATTAGGTCTTCCTTGAAGGTTTGATAGAATTCTGCACTAAAACCATCTGGTCCTGGGTGTTTTTTGGTAGGGAGATTTCTAATGACTGCTGCTATTTCCTTAGGGGTAATGGGACTGTTTAGATGGTTTATCTGCTCCTGATTTAACCTTGTTACCTGACATCTGTCTAGAAAATTGTCCATTTAATCCAAGTTTTCCAGTTTTGTTGAGGATAGGCCTTTGTAGTAGGATCTGATTATTTTTTGAATTTCTTCAGTTTCTGTTGTTATGTCTCCCTTTTAAGTTCTGATTTTATTAATTTGGATACTGTCTCTGTGCTCTCTGGTTAATCTGGCTAAGGCTTTATCTATCTTGTTGATTTTCTCAAAGAACCAGTTCCTGGTTTTTTCTTTCTGTTTCTATTTGGTTGATTTCAGCCTTGACTTTGATTATTTCCTGCCTTCTACTCCTCTTGGGTGTATTTTCTTCTTTTTGTTGTACTGCTTTCAGATTCATTGTCAAGCTGCTAGTGTTTGCTCTCTCCAGTTTCATTTTGAACGCGCTTAGGGCTATGAGTTTTCATCTTAGCACTGCCGTCATGGTGTCGACAAGTTTTGATATGGTGTGTCCTCATTTTCATTAAATTCTAAAAAGTTTTTAATTTCTTTCTTTATTCCTTACTTGACCAAGTCATCATTGGGTAGCGAGTTGTTCAGTTTCCATGTGCACGTGGGTTTTCCATTGGTTTTGTCATCATTAAAGACCAGCCTTAGTCCGTGGTGATCTGATAAGATGCAAGGGATTATTTAGAGCTTTTTGTATTTGTAGAGGTCTGTTTTGTGACCAATTAAATGGTCTATTTTGGAGAAGGTACCATGAGGTGCTGAGAAAAAGTTGTATTCTTTTGTTTTAGGATGAAATGTTCTATAGATATCTGTAAAATCCATTTGGTTCATAACTTCTGTTAATTTCTCCATGTCTCTGTTTAGTTTCTGTTTCCATGATCTGTCGATTGCTGAGAGTGGGGTGTTGAAATCCCCCACTAATATTGTGTGAGGTGCAATGTGTGTTTTGAGCTTTAGTAAAGTTTTTTATTTTTTATATATGTAGGTGCTCTTGCATTTGGAGCATACATGTTCAGAACTGAGAGTTCACCTTGGTAGATTTTTCCTTTGATGAGTATGAAGTGCCTTCCTTATCTTTTTTGATTACTTTTGGTTGAAAGTCGATTTTATTTGATATTAGAATGGTTACTCCAGCTTGTTTCTTAGGACTATTTGCTTGAAAAATTGTTTTCCATCCTTTTATTCTGAGGTAGTGTCTGTCTTTGTCACTGAGGTGCGTTTCCTGTATGAAGCAAATTTCTGGGTCCTGTTTGTGTATCCAGTCTGATAGTCTGCATCTTTTTATTGGAGAATTGAGTCCATTGATGTTAAGAGATATTAAGGAAAAATCATTTTAGCTTCCTGTTATTTCTGTTATAAGAGGTAGACTTATGTTTGTATAGTTATCTTCTTTTGGGGTTGTTGGAAGATTACTTTCTTGCTTTTTCTAGGTTGTAGCTTCCTACCTTGTGTTGGCATATTCAATCAATTATCCTTTGAAGTGCTGGATTTGTGGGAAGATATTGTGCAAATATGGTTTTGTCACGGAATATTTGGTTTCTCCATCTATCGTGATTGAGAGTTTTGCTGGTTATAGTAGTCTGGGCTGGCATTTGTGTTCTGTATGTTAGGATCTGTATGATGTCAGTCCAGGCTCTTCTGGCTTTTATAGTCTCTGGTGAGAAGTCTGGTGTAATTCTTAAAGGTCTGCCTTTATATTTTACTTGGTCTTTTTCCCTTACTGCTATTAGTATTCTTTCTTTGTTTTGTGCATTTGATGTTTTGATTATTATGTGATGGGAGGTATTTCTTTTCTGGTCTAGTCTGTTTGGCATCCTTTAGGCTTCTTTTATGTTTATGAGCATCTCATTCTTTAGGTTAGGGAAGTTTTCTTCTATAATTCTGTTGAAGATATTTATTGGCCCGTTAAGTAGGAAATCTTCACTCTCATCTATACCTATTATCCTTAGGTTTGTCCTTCTCATTGTGTCCTGGATCTCCTGGATGTTTTGGGTTAGGAGTTTTTTGCATTTTGCATTTTCTTTGACAGTTGTGTCAATGTTTTCCATAGTATCTTCTTCACCTGAGATTCTCTCTTCTATTTCTTATATTCTGTTGGTGATGCTTGCATCTATGACTCCTGATCTCTTTCTTAGGTTTTCTATTTCCATGGTTTTCTCCCTTTTAGCTTTATTGTTTCTATTTCCATTTTTAGATCCAGGGTGGTTTCGTTAAATTCCTTCATAGTGTTTTCTTGCAGTTCTTTAAGGGCTTTTTCTATTTCCTCTTTAATAGCTTCTACAAGTTTACCTATGTTCTCCTATACTTCTTTAAGGGAGTTACTTATGTTCTTAAAATCCTCTATCATCATCATAAGAAGTGATTTTAAATCTGAATCCTGCTTTTCTGGTGTGACGGGGTGTTCAGGGCTTTCTGTGGTGGGAGAATTGGGTTCTGATGATGCCAAGTAAGTTTGGTTTCTGTTTCTTATGTTCTTGTGCTTGCCTTTTGCCATCTGATTAACTCTAGTGTTACCTGAACTCACTGTGTCTCACTGGAGTCTGTAGTCCAATTATCTTGCTTGTGTCAGAGCTCCTCAGAGTCCAAATGTCTCTGTGGTTTTATCATCCTAATCTCCTGGGTGGAAGAACTCCTGGGATTCAGGCCAACTCTGGGATATGGAAAGCCTTCTGCTCTGGGTGCAGTGGTTCCTCTCGGATGGCTCAGGATATGATGTCTCCACAAGTGCAAACCAGCTAGGTGTCTGCTGCTCTGAATGCAGAGGCTCCTCTGCTGCTCTGAGTGCAGTGGCTCCTCTAGGATAGCTCAGGATTTAGTATCTCCACAGGGGCAGGCCAGTTATGTGTCTGCCCCAACCTAAAGGACCAGGCAGGGACCAAAGGGAAGTGGAATTCCGGAGGGGTGGGGGTGGGGGTTGGGTGGCTGGTGGGTGCTGAGTGTCCCTGTTATGACTCTGGGGTGTAGGGAATGAGACAGGGTTCTTACCTGCTCCTCTGAGTGCAGTCACTCCTCTTGGATGGTTCACGATTCAGTATCTCCACAGGGGCAGAGCAGCTATATCTATATTAACTTTTCTTGTTTCTCACAATTCTGACAAAATGCTCCTCCACTAGACATACTTTTTCAATTTTTATTTTTGCCTTGAAAAGCATTTAATTCCTTACTAGTTTCACAGAAAACATTTTGACCATATTCACCCAAACCACTCCATCCTCTTATATCCTCTTACCAAAGAAACTTGTTTCGTTTATTTTTTCCAGTCAAGTACACTTTGTGTTCTATAAGTTCTATTGTCACTGGAATCTTGTTTTGAGTATGATTGACCTATGGGTCACAGCAGTGAAGAAATTGACTATCTCTCACTTTGTAACTATCAAATCTCAATAATGTCTTGGCTCAGGATGACATTTCATGCCTATATGCTCCATTTTGGTATTTTGTCTTGTTTGAGCACACATGGTCTTGTACATGCTTTCATAATCATGCAGGGTCCAAATGTATAACTCTTGTGGACTGATAATATTATTTCCTTGAGATTATCCACAGCCTCTGGTCTTTACAATCTTCCCACTTCTTTCCTGCCATGATCTCTCAGGCTTGTTGGTTGGGGTATGATGTCTAACCCACATTTATGGATTAGCAACATATTGTCTATTCTTATCTATACCAAGATCTATACCATGTAGTATTTGTCATTTACTCTAAAAAGAATCTATGTGGAAGACTGATGGATGCACTAATCAATGGTAGGTCCATCAATAAAGCATTTGTGGTTGATTTTGTATGATAGCATAGTAAGATTATTAAACTATCCCTGTGGGTCTATGAATTAGCTTATCACAGAGTCTTGCCATCTTCGTAGTGTAATACATGTTTTCTATTTTATAAAATGTATCTTATATTAAATCAGACAAAAGGTAGCTCCACATGTAACATGTGTACCATTTTATTACCAGATGGCATATCAGATAAACCTAGTTATTACTGTATCCCTCATGGTTCACAGCTGAGTGAGAATTATGATTATTTTTTTTCCTTGGTAGCAAGCATAGCATCTTACAGTACTATGAATTCTAGCCAGAATAAACAAAGTAAGTGATTAACTGCATGATTTCTCCAAATTTGTGGTGTAAGTTTGTAGGGCCCTCAGCAATGGAGTCTTTCCATCAAGTTCTACTGGATCCAATCTTGGGGCTTCCTGGTATATATTCTAAAGTGTAAGAAAGATGTATGATGTTCAATTTTCTTAATGTGACTCAAAATGGCTATTCTAATTGTATAGATGTTCATTGAGAAGAACAGATTTAAGTTTGGTTCATTTTGGTTTCTATTGTTTTTGATTTGAGAATTCTTTTTTTTAGTATTCTTTAATCCTTTTTTACAGTCCAGTCCTCATCCCCACGCAGTCTGCCACCTGACCACTTCCTATCCTATACCTCCCCCTCCAATTGTCTTCAAGAGAATGTCTCCACAAACACACCACCCCACCAGACCTCCCCAATCAATCCCTGGGTCCTCAAGTCTTTCAAGGGTTAGTGCATCTTCTCTCACTGAATCAAGACCAGCCATTCTTCTGCTCTATATGTGTTGGGAGACTTATATCAGCAGTGTATGCTGCCTGTTTGGTGGATCTGTTTCTGAGACATCTTAGGGATCCAGGTTTGTTGAGACAGCTGGTCCTCCCATGGTTCCACTCTTCTCCTCTGCTTCCTTCATATTTTTTTTACTTCCTCCAAATTTTTTTACTTAAATTATTTTCATAGACACTCTTTGCATTCTTATTTTTGTCACTCTAGTCTCTCCTGCTCTTTATGAGTTCTGTGATTGCCATGATTTCATCCAAATAAATACAAGTGCATCTAAACATATTTGTTTTAAGTTATGATATACATGAAATCTTTTGTTTTATTTTGTTTGATGTTACTAGAAAAATCCACTTGTATTAAAAGAAATTCACCTCAGGGAATGGAATTTATAAATTTCATCAGCTTCTAAGAAAAGGAGTATAGAGGAGGAAGGAACAAAGACAATATTCTTTGTGCTATCATGCATCATGCATATCAGATATGTGGCATATCAGAAGCAACATAAATGTAAAAAAAAAACAAGTTTTAGAAAAGGAGTGGAGAAGAACAAATTATCAGAGATACAAACATTCATTGAAACAGAAAAGGAAAAGGACAAAAACAAAAATTAAATAAAAAGTGACTAAAATGCCAGAATTCTGCAGAAAACCTCTACATCTAAGATGCCCCATTCATTTTCATTTAAGTACATTAGGTGGTGAAAATATACTCATGGCTGGGGCATTCACCTAGCTGATCTGCTCCTGTGGAGACAGCCATCCTAGAGGAGCCTCTGCTCTCAGAGCAGTGGGTAAGAACCCCCTCCCACTCCCTACACCCTGGAGTTACAACTGGGATCCAGGGGCACTCAGGACCATCTGCCACCCAAAACCCACCCCTCTGGAATACCACTTCCTTACTGCCCCTCACCTGGTCCTTTTGGCTGGGGTAGACACCTAGCTGGTCTGCTCCTGTGGAGACACTGTATCCTGAGCCATCCAAAAGGAGTCACTGCACTCAGAGCAGCAGGATTTCAGGATCCCAGAGATTAAACCAGAAAAGAAATACCTCCCGTCACATAATAATCAAAACAACAAATGCACAAAACAAAGAAAGAATACTAAGAGCAGTAAGGGAAAAAGACCAAGTAACATATAAAGGCAGACCTATAAGAATTACACGAGACTTCTCACCAGAGACTATGCAAGCCTGAAGAGCCTGGACTGACATCATACAGACCCTAAGAGAACACAAATGCCAGTCCAGACTACTATACCTAGCAAAACTCTCAATCACTATAGATGGAGAAACCAAGATATTCCATGTCAAAACCAAATTTGCACAATATCTTCCCACAAATCCAGCTCTTCAAAGGATAGTTGATGGAAAAATGCCAACACAAAGAAGGAAACTACAACCTAGAAAATTCGAGGAAGTAACCTTTCAAAAACCCCAAAAGAAGATAACTACACAAACATACTTCTACCTCTAGTAATAAAAATAACAGGAAGCCACAATCATTTTTCCTTAATATCTCTTAACATCAATGGACTCAATTCTCCAATAAAAAGACGCAGACTGGATACACAAACAGGATCCAGAATTTTGCTGCATACAGGAAACATAGTTCAGTGACAAAGACAGACACTACCTCAGAGTAAAAGTATGGAAAACAATTTTCCAATCAAATAGTCCCAGGAAACAAGCATGAGTAGCCATTCTAATATCAAATAAAATCAACTTTCAACCAAAAGTAATCAAAAAAGATAACAAATGTACTCTTATATTCTGATGATCATATGGAAGATACAATAGGAAGAGGTGAATCCCTGCAAGCTTGCTGGTTAGAGCGCCAGGCTTATGTGCTGAAAACAATAAAGGAACTGTGAAGTCAATTGGAATAATACTCTCCCTTTTCCGCAGCACTGGGGAAGGAGAGGTAGAATGTCTTCACGATTTTGAGGTCAAATTTGTTTACAGAGTGTGTTCCAGGACAGCCAAGTCTACATGGTCAGACTCTGTCTCAATCAATCACATAAGTGAGTCAGTGAGTCAATAATTAAACAAATGATTTTAAAAAACCCGGATGAAATCTTGTGGACAGCTGGGACTGACCCTGGATGTCCTTCTCTGCCTTGCACTCATAGATCATGAAAATGTACCTGCACAAAATCTCACATCTACAGAAAGGATACACATACTCATATATACTCACAAAGGTGAAATAAACTTGTGAATGTTTTCACATAAACTACGCTAATCAATTGAGAGGCAGAGCCAGGGAGATTGTCAATACTTCCACATCAGTCAGTTGTTCATGGTGTATTCCACACTGTCCTATTGAAAAGTCATAGAAATGACAACTGTGGGTAATATAATATAATATAATATAATATATGAATTAATTTTGTACTAATTTTAAGGTGGATATTGTCACAGGAAAGTGGGTGATTGGATCAGGATATATTGTCTTTTCATAATTGTAGAAATCAAAAGGCTAATATCCAAACAACAAGAATTGTGATCTTTTTCAAAACTCAATTTATGGACAGTTTTTTATTTTTTATACACATGAAAGATAAATAAAGCAATAAAATGATGAATTAGAGTCAAAGAAACCATAACTAATGAGTGTAGGAGATAACTGATCTCATGTGCTTAAAAAGCCCATTTTAATTCCAGTCATTCATGAGAAGATATAATAATGATTTCGCAGAAACCTTGGCATTTACCCTATAAAACCACGGCAATAAATAGAAAAGTTGTATGGTCTATGGCTTCCTCCTGTGTAATTTTGTGAAATCTGTGCAGGTATAAGTTTAAGAACTACCAGTTTGTTCTGGCTCTTATGTTTGCAATTGAGGAGATCAACAGCAACCACCATCTTCTACCCAATACAACTATTGGATATGATATATATAATACCCCATATACTGAGAAGAATATTCTTTATAGTGCCTTTCTTTGGCGCACAGGGATAATCAATCCACTTCCTAATTTTGACTGTGGACACAAGAGAAAGTCACCTGCTGTAATCACAGGCCCATCATGGTCAGCATCTGCCCACATTGGAACACTACTACAACTCTACAAAATACCTCAGGTGAGGAATGGGATGTGGGAACTAGGAGACATGTATTATTTATTGATAATATATGTGTCTATAAATGTAAAATAGGGCACTGGAGTTAATCACCTATCAAAGAGAAGTAACAAGATATTGTATATTAGATCCATATTTCACTTGCTTAAAATAGAATGAAATGAGAGGTGAGTAAGACCAGCTATGTTATTGGAACTGAAGATCTATCAGCAATTTTTGTATAAAAAATGTACTGGGTTTACAGGACAAGACCATCTTCATCTTGACTGTTTCCATATGTTGATTTCAATCTGGGATTGTGTCTGATACCAATGTATTTTCTTATCTCTTCAGGTCACTTTTGGACCTTTTGACTCTCTCTTGAATGACCGAGGTCAGTTTAATTCTCTCTACCAGATTGCTCCCAAGGAAACTTCATTGTCACATGCCATAGTCTTTTTGTTGCTGCATTTCAGTTGGTCCTGGGTTGGTTTGATCATCCCAGATGACCACAGAGGGACTCAGATACTGTCAGACTTGAGAGAAAATATGGAGAGCCATGGCATCTGCATAGCCTTTTTGAAAATGATCTCTGGCACATGGAATTCATATTCTAATGCATTATGGAAAAATATGGAGAAGATTGAGGAATCATCAGCAAATGTTATTGTTATTTATGGAGACATCATTTCTGTACAAGGTTTGATGCGACATATTGCACAAGTATTAGTGACATGGAAAGTCTGGGTCTTGAACTCTTCATGGGATGTTGATAGCCACTCTGATTATTTTATGGTTGAGTCATTTCATGGGAGTCTTGTTTTTTCACACCACCATGAAGAGGTGATTGAGTTTATGAATTTTGTTCAAACAGTTAACCCCTACAAATACCCAGAGGACAATTATCTTCCTAAGTTTTGGTTTTTGTTTTTCAAGTGCTCATTTTCAAAGTTTGATTGTCAACTTTTGGAGAACTGCCAACCTAATGCTTCTTTAGATTTACTTCCCAGACACCTTTTTGACCCAGCCATGAGTGAAGAAGGCTACAATATATACAATGCTGTGTATGCTGTGGTCTATAGTCTCCATGAAATGCAACTGCAACAAATACAGACACAACCATATCCCAATGGAGAAGAAATGGTATTATCCCCCTGGCAGGTAATATCCCTTGCTGTGTTTTATTATGTCAGCAATATGGCATTTTTATTATTACTTAAGGGATTCAAATTGAGCATCATATGTTTTAGACTATGCTGTTAATAAGCAAAGGAGTGAATATTGTTTCTCTGTATGGAGGTCAATACTAAATCCTGAGTAAATGTTCTTTATAAAATGGAGTGCCAGGAACAAGAAAAACAGCTGAAGTTAAAATTGAATTCATGTAACTTTCGCCTCACAGTTTTTTTCATAATATCTTGAATGTGAAAAGTTGAGATTTCCTGTATGTATTTCTCAGAGCAGAGGATGGAACTGTACATCTATCGGAGACAAAATGCTCCTGAGAACTTCCACTAGGTTATAAAGTGGAGGACCACTATAAAGTGTACTTTTAGACTTTCAGGCCATCTTTTTAAGGACAGAGCTCTAAATATATTCCAAAAGTGAATAGGCAGGTTTAGCTTATTGAAGGAATATGAATTAGCCCAGTTCCTGTAAATTGGTGTCTTGGTGACTTAACTGTGTTTAGTTCAAAAATGT
Organism: Grammomys surdaster; assembly: GCF_004785775.1. Lineage (NCBI taxonomy): Eukaryota > Metazoa > Chordata > Mammalia > Rodentia > Muridae > Grammomys > Grammomys surdaster. Next base: position 2,853 of record NW_021619243.1, on the reverse strand, counting down.
ATCTTATACAGAATGAGACTTTTGAAATTTAAAGCACTTTAATCCAAGTGTATATCATTTACTCAGTATCTTTCATGGCTCCTTTATAGATGCTTTGTATAACATGGGCTTAAAAGAATTGAGGGTCAGGGACAAACAGTGAGGGTTGTTAGTGTTCCTCAGGAGGGGAAAATATTTCAGTGAGAAAGGAGACTCTTACATGGTTGTCAGGGGAATTACAAAGCTCTGTCTAACTAGCAGTCAGGTTGGTGCTTCACTTATACAGGTCCCACAGAAGAAAGGCAGCCTAATGATTGTCCAAGAAACACAGATAATATCACTTTGTCTCCAGACATTTTTGATTTTTCATTACATCTCTTGAGTTAGAAGTTCCATTAATTGTGTAAATGTACCACATTTTCTGTATCCCTTCCACTGTTCAAGGACATCTGGGTTCTTTCCAGCTTTTGTCTATTATAAATAAAAATGCTATGAACATAGTGGAGCATATGTCCTTTTTATATGTTGGAGCATCTTCTGGGTACATGCCCAGGAGTGGTATAGCTGGGAACTCAGGTAATGCTATGTCAAATTTTCTGAGGAACCGCCAGACTGATTTCCAGAGTGGTTGTACCATCTTGCAATCCCACCAACAATGGAGAAGTGTTCATCTTTCTCCACATCCTCACCAGCATGTGCTGCCACCTGAGCTTTTGATCTTGTCCATTCTGACTGGTGTGAAGTGGAATCTCAGGGTTGTTTTCATTTGCATTTCCCTGATGACTAGGGATGCTGAACATTTCTTTAGGTGCTTCTCTGCCATTCGAGTTTCCTGAGTTGAGAAATCTTTGTTTATCTATGCTGCCCATTTTTAATAGGGTTATTTTGTTGTCTAGAGTCTAATTTTTTGAGTTCGTTGTATATATTGGATATTACCAATCTATCGGATGTAGGATTGGTAAAGATCTTTTCCCAATCTGTTGGTTGCTGTTTTGTCTTATTGACAGTGCCCCTTGCCTTATAAAAGTTTTATAATTTTATGAGGTCCAACTTGTCAATTCTTGATCTTAGAGCATAAGCCATTGGTGTTCTTTTCAGGAACTTTCCCCCTGTGCATAGGTATTAGAGGGTCTTCCACAACTTCTCTTCTATTAGTTTCTGTGCATCTGGTTTTATGTGAAGGACATTTATCCACCTGGAGTTGAGATTTGTACAAGGAGATAAGAATGGACTGATTTGTCTTCTTCTACATGCTGACCTCCAGTTGAACCAGCACCATTTGTTGAAAATGCTGCCCTTTTTCTACACAATGAAAAATTATTCAGCTCTTAAAACCAATCAATTCAAGAAATTCTTAGGCAAATGGATGGAACTAGAAAGTATCATCCTGAGTGAGGCATCCCAATCACAAAAGAACAACATGGTATTTACTCACTGATAATTGGATATTATCCCAAAAGCTTGCAATATCCAAGACACAACTCACAGACCACATGAAGCTCATGAACAAGGAAGACCAAAGTGTGGGTGCTTTGGTCCTTCTTAGATGGGGTAACAAAATACACATGGGAGCTAATATGGAGACAAAGCATGGTACAAAAACTGAAGGAGGGTCCATCCAGGACTGCTCCACTTGGGTATCCATCCCTTGTGCTGTCACCAAAGGTAGGCACTGATGTGAATACCAGGAAGTGCATGGTGACAAGAGCCTGATATAGCTGTCTCCTTAGAGGTCTTCCAGAGCCTGAAATACACAGAGGCAGATAACCATTGAGCTGATCATGTGGTTCTCAATGGAGGAGTGACAGAGAAGACTGAAGGAGCTAAAAGAGTATGTGGCCCCATGAGGAAAGCCAACCAACAAGAAATCCCAGGGTCTAAACCACCAGCCTGGGAGCACATAGGGAGAAACAAATGGCCCCAGCTGTATGCATAGAATAGGATCACATTTTCAGGCATAGGTGGGTGTGGAAGTCCTTGGTAAAGGGAAGGCTGGACGCCCCTGTTTGGAGGAAATCATGGGTTGGGAGGTGGGAGTGGTATGTTTGGTGGGGGCATATCTTCATAGAAGCAGGAGGAGGGAGGGTGGGAAAAGGGGTTCCTGAGTGGGAGGGATATGAGGAAAGTGGATTACATCTGAAATGTAAATAAAATATCCAATAAATTTTTTAAAAAACATTCAATCAAAATTAAAAAGAACTAATAGAACTGACTTTATTATCTACCCTAAAATTCCAATTCAAAAATTTAAAATATCTCTCCACCAAAGCAAACATATTTATTATATGACAGCCTGCTTTCAAGCTGGCAGTATTTCCAGTTTTAAAGCACTCCAGACAAATAGAATATGTGTTAAGTGGTTGTTTCATAAATTGCAAATATTAATACATAATGTTTTTATTTATATGACTTATCATGTGTCCTATTAAACAGTAAAATTTTATTTTAGTTATTCTATCTTACTGGAGAAGTTCTCTTCTCCAATAGCCATTCATGTATGATGCTCTACACTTATATGACATTTTCAGAGAGTTCTAAGTTTATTGTAAAATATAATCTAGAGTCAGTTAACTGTTCTCCTAGCCATTTGGAGTTTGTGAAATATTTGTAAGTTTAACCTCTTCAACGTATATTGTTTGAGTTTACTTATGGGAAGATACCCAAGAAGATCTCTGGAGTCATGGCCTCACTTGGAAATTTCTAGCTTTGTGCTTATCTGTGCTTATTATGATCATATTGGACATAAAGAATATTTCCAAATAGGGCCCAAAAAAGATATTTCCTTAAAAAGCAGAAAGAACAGTGGCTTTCCTAAAGACTTAAGCAGCATTTTCTCAGGAAAAGACATAAAATGAATCATAATGCAGAAAGTTT